>NC_139996.1:13634519-13638417 GCF_964263955.1 Coregonus lavaretus
CATGACAATGATCCCAAACACACCGCCCGGGCAACGAAGGAGTGGCTTCGTAAGAAGCATTTCAAGGTCCTGGAGCCAGTCTCCAGATCTCAAACCCATAGAAAATCTTTGGAGGGAGTTGAAAGTCCGTGTTGCCCAGCGACAGCCCCAAAACATCACTGCTCTAGAGGAGATCTGCATGGAGGAATGGGCAAAAATACCAGCAACAGTGTGTGAAAACCTTGTGAAGACTTACAGAAAACGTTTGACCTGTGTCATTGCCAACAAAGGGTATATAACAAAGTATTGAGAAACTTTTGTTATTGACCAAATACTTATTTTCCACCATCATTTGCAAATAAATTCATTAAAAATCCTACAATGTGATTTTCTGGATTTTTATTTCTCATTTTGTCTGTCATAGTTGACGTGTACCTATGATGAAAATTACAGGCCTCTCTCATCTTTTTAAGTGGGAGAACTTGCACAATTGGTGGCTGACTAAATACTTTTTCCCCCCACTGTATACTACGGCTTACACACAGATATCTAATTTGCCACTTAAATCTTTCATCCAAAAAAAACTGTGTAAAATAAATTATGACTGAGTTATCACACTATTACAGAATATATGTAAAGACAATAATGTTAATGGGAATTTTGAGTTTATTAAGACATTTCATACAGGGGACTTGATAATACATTAAACTTAATCTTGGTGATTTGCATTTCCTCAAGCCCCCGTGAAGGATGGCCAGCAATGAAGTGGCATTGTTTTATTTCTCCAAGACTTGCCATGTTAAATATGAACACATTCACAGCCAGCAATTATAGTAATGCCTTTTTTAGACAAAATTAGCATATGACCATTCCTCCTCTTTTCTGCTTCATAGAAGCCCTCAAAGACCCAAATAGAAATCCTATATGGATGGTGTTAAGAGATAGATGGGAGGTATTGAATAGAGTTGAAGGATGGGACTAATAACAAATAACAACAAATAATAACAAAGATAGCTAATAATGTAAGCATACTGTGTCCATAATAAGTATATAGGTTGTATGTTGGGAGCTTTTGGGAAAGAGCACAGTTAGAAAGATATGGCATTTAGAAGCAAACCGGATGGACATCATGAAAATGATCGGAGAGGTTGAGAGTAGAAGAAGTTCAGGAGCAAAAAAATAAATAAATAAATATATATATATATATATATATAGATATAGAATTATTGTAAAATTAACTCTGTCCATAAGGTGTAGATAGTAAGTATAGACCGGAAGTAGAGGCCTGGGCGTTGTTGTTCCCTAATTTACTCCAAGTAGGGAAAGGATGGTGGGGTTGAAAAGTAATAAAGGGGAATATAAAAAAAAACAAAAAAAAAAACATGGGGGATTGGAAGTGATGCAGACAATTACATTGATAGAAGATACAATCTATCTGCAATATTAAGCTGATCCATCCCCCCCCCCAAAAAAAAAAAAAAAAAAAAAAAAAAGACCCAAAGAAAAAGCTAAGAAAGCAACCACTTACAGATCTGTAGTATAGACAGTGCTTGACTTGGGCAGGAGCTCACTGGAGCTGAGTACCGGCACCTCACATGTTCTACTGTTTGAGCTCTTGTTCCTCTTCTGAATATTAACTCAAAACTTTAGTGGAGTTTCTGCACCTATATATAAACAGTACCGGCACCCAAATTGAGTACCAGCACCTATTTCAGTCCAAGTCAAGCACTGAGTGTAGACCATATCGATACAATGTGCAGAGGTTGCACAATTTTAAGATGGTTGATTTGTTTCAGTCTATGGGGCAATGAGCAAAAAAAAATTGTAACCAAAGCAATTTCCAGCTCATTGCACAGAGTTGTAATTCCCCACACGGGACAGTTAGGCTACACTCAGAGACCATGAGGACGGGATCTGTGGTAAACACTGGCAGTGTCTGGTCTAGTTCTATCTCCCTATTGGCTTTCCTTTTGATTCAAGTTGTCTCTTTCATTAAATATGCCAGGGATGGCGAAACAGGATTTCAAAGTCAACTCTGTTTGTTCTCAGATCACAACATTTTCTGATCTTGAGTTACCCTCGACTCAGTTGAAAACAAGCAACTGTATTTTGGTTTTATCTGGAAATGTATGCATCCTATCACGTTTGCAACTCAAAGTCCACGTTACACAATACTGTATGAGAGATGGCTAAATCGTAAACTTAGGGGTCTAAAATACTTGATTTTATGTGACATTAAATGGACATCAGAAGTTTTCACCAAACTTTCACTTAGGTCCCTTTATCTGTCATTTGGGAGAAGAAGGTGTATCGCTTGAAAGAGAGACAAGGCTTAAAACGTGTGTGCCTGCGCGAGCGTGTGTGTTTGTGTGTTTGTGTGTGTGTGTGTGTGTGTCTTTTACCTGAGTCCTTCACGGAAGAGTTTTAAATCAGTTTTTATTTTGTCGGAGGAGAAAAGCATGCACACGTTTAAAAACAATATGCTACTTATCGTTGTATCTATAAATGTCTTGCACAACTAACTTCATTAGTTTTGATCACTTTACACATTTATTTTGGGATCCACCCCTGTAAACGTAATTCGCCTGATGACGCGCGAGTGGAGAAGAAGAGTCTTGTTTCATACAAGCGCATTTTCGTCCACATTCCCTTTCCTTGCCACCTCTCCTCGATTACCTTTGATATTTTTCAAAATGAGGCAAGAGAGGACGGAGGAGAGAGGACGCAGGAGTTAAGCAAATCCAATTGAGAAAAGGCCAGGGTTAGCAGCACAAACACCCCCTCAGTCTTACATCATGAATTTTCATACGCCCATTAGCCAGCCTTGCAGATTTCTCCCCTGACAGCTACACAATGAGGCTATATATTTTAATTTAAACACCATAAACCCGTTGAGTGCTTAATTAACTTGAACCATCTTTAGGGGAAGGAAGCCAATTTCGAGAGGGTCGCACGGAGCCGATTCCAAATCAAACGGTTTTACATCCTCCATCCATTGGCCAGTGTCTGATTAACACAGGGAATTACCATGTTGGTAAAAGTCATATTCCCAGCCCCGAGGGAAATCACTATGCACATGCACAGAGCATGATTAGCACAACTATTGTTTTAGTTCAACAACATTATTGAATGGCTTTATACAGACAGAACAGAGGGAGATCCATTCGTTTCACTTCCTTTCTCCCAGTAGCTTTGTTATTTTAGAATAGTCCATGCAAACACGCCAAAAGTAACCAGACGCAGCCAGATATCCTGAAAGGATATGTCCCATACAAACATTTTTATATTTGAAAGGATCCTAAAAGTCATTATTTTGGCAGCAATCATTTTTGAGGTATAGTAAAACAATAAATACATTTCTAATGTACTGTCACAAAGACATCCTCTGTGTTTGGAAGAGTAGACATGATTATTATTGTAGCCTAACAATGTCTGACTGGCTGAATGTTCTATAAAACGTTCTCTGTATCTTCCTAATGTTTTGCTCTCTATTTTACCATCTCTTATCTAACCTTTTCAGTGACAGAGTCAATTAATATATTATTTTGTTGTGTTAGAGTCCAAAAACATCAACATCTTATCATGTATCTATCTCCCTTTTACTACACATTTAGATGTATGACACAAGACGCAAAGGGACTTTGCCAATCAGGCCCTAATGTGAAATTAAAACGAGGTCTTGTGTGTACAGATCACAAGCTTTGGAGAATGTAAATGGGAATGATCTTTAATTAAGAGAGCAAGCCAAACATTTTCATTAGGTCTGAATGGAAATGAGCCCAGGGATCTGACTGGTCTCTGGAGAGTCTCTCTGCTCTGCTTCTCTCTCTGCTCTGTTCCAAGACACGGCTTTTGTCACAAATGAGGTTAACGCCTGGAGGCTGCTTCCCTCCCTCCCTCTCTATAATTTCTCGCCCCC
>NC_139996.1:13638617-13786117 GCF_964263955.1 Coregonus lavaretus
GGATCCCAGACCTCACAACCATAAAGGGCAATGGGTTCTATAACTGATTCAAGTATTTTTAGCCAGATCCTAATTGGTATGTCAAATTTTATGTTCCTTTTGATGGCATAGAAGGCCCTTCTTGCCTTGTCTTTCAGATCGTTCACAGCTTTGTGGAAGTTACCTGTGGCGCTGATGTTTAGGCCGAGGTATGTATTGTTTTTTGTGTGCTCTAGGGCAACGGTGTCTAGATGTAATTTGTATTTGTGGTCCTGGCAACTGGACCTTTTTTGGAACACCATTATTTTTGTCTTACTGAGATTTACTGTCAGGGCCCAGGTCTGACAGAATCTGTGCAGAAGATTTAGGTGCTGCTGTCATGTGTTTTTCCCCCAACCCTCATGCCAAATTGAGTCAAAAGCTTTTTTGAAATCAACAAAGCATGAGAAGACTTTGCCTTTGTTTTGGTTTGTTTGTTTGTCAATTAGGGTGTGCAGGGTGAATACGTGGTCTGTCGTACGGTAATTTGGTAAAAAGCCAATTTGACATTTGCTCAGTACATTGTTTTCACTGAGGAAATGAACTAGTCTGCTGTTAATGATAATGCAGAGGATTTTCCCTAGGTTGCTGTTGACGCATATCCCACGGTAGTTATTGGGGTCAAATTGGTCTCCACTTTTTCAACCTTTTTGTGGTCCTCTGTAGCTCAATTGGTAGAGCATGGCGCTTGTAACGCCAGGGTAGTGGGTTCGATCCCCGGGACCACCCATACGTAAAAATGTATGCACACATGACTGTAAGTCGCTTTGGATAAAAGTGTCTGCTAAATGGCATATTATTTACTTTTGTGGATTGGGGTGATCAGTCCTTGGTTCCTTCACTGATGAAATGAACTAGTCTGTTGTTAATGATAATGCAGAGGATTTTCCCAAGGTTGCTGTTGATGCATATCCCACGGTAGTTATTGGGTTCATATTTGTCTCCACTTTTGTGGATTGGGGTGATCAGTCCTTGGTTCCAAATATTGGGGAAGATGCCAGAGCTAAGGATGATGTTAAAGACTCTTAATCTCTGTCTTTTGGTCAGTCTACCTATTTCTCTACCTCTCTCTCTTTCTCTCTCTCTGTCTTTTGGTCAGTCTACCTATTTCTCTACCTCTCTCTTTATCTCTCTCTCTGTCTCTCCCTCTGTCTCCTTGCAGCTTGAAGAGAGAGAGACATAAAGGGCTGGAGGCGTTGGAAGGCTGTTGGCCTGCCCCGAGAGACGGGGAGCCCATCTGTTCCTCTGTGCTCCTGATCTTTAACTACCACAACGCTCCACTCTGCCTGGCCCTCCACAGAGAGACTCTCCACGCACACACGCACGCATGCACACACACATTGAGATGGCAGATGAGCTCTGCGCTGCCTCCACTCTCTCCACACACCGTCCACAGCCATGATGTTTGTTTAAGATATTTAATTAATATCCCCAAATGCCTCAATTGGGACCAAACCCCAGTCCCTACCTCCCTTCCTGTAGTGTCTTCCTCTTATTAACTGTGTTCCCGCTCTCTCTCTGTCTCACTCTCTCTCTCTCTCTCTCTGTCTCTGTCTGTCTCTGTCTGTCTCTGTCTGTCTCTGTCTGTCTCTGTCTGTCTCTGTCTGTCTCTGTCTGTCTCTGTCTGTCTCTGTCTGTCTCTGTCTGTCTCTGTCTGTCTCTCTTCTGTGTGTCTCATCTCAGTCTGAGTGGCAGTATCAGCAGTGGGGGTGATGATTATACACACAGGACAGAGTAACAGGGCCCAGGAGTCATGTGTAAATGAAAATGCTCTGTGCGGTTCTCATTGTGGCGAATGTGTTAATCATAGCAACCCCTCCAGAGGAAAAATGCATCTCTGGGCCTCTAAGATGTTACCCTCTTATTGAAAGTGTGCATTATCCAACACCCCTCTGACCCTGTGTCCCCTCCTTTCACTCCGACACACCCCTCTGGTATAAACAATGTGGAATCTGCGACTAACACCCTATCTGACTGAACATTGCGACATGAGGGATCCACCCTTGGGTGACATAAGGCCACACGACTTCTCACAATTAGTGGGTTATATTTAAAGGCCAAACTGTACATTTCTTGTCTTTCTTATGACCAAAGGCCCTGGCCTAAAAGGCAGGCAGACAATCCTAGAGTCATTAGCAGTCTCACGTTATCCTGGAGTTTTAGACCAGAGGGGGACACTGTCATTTAGACGTTTAGACAGATGCCTTGCGCCAAACCTTCAGTGCTTTCTTTGCTGGGTGTGATGCTCTGGGTGGACTAATTGGGGTGTATTACTAAGAATGGTAAAGGTCAGGAACTGAGTCATGGTTGGTTTTGACTTAGATTGCCTCCTCTTCAAGACTCTATTAATGACATTGATAACCTATCAGGCGTTTAGGCATAGATTACCGTAGAACTGCATGCATGCAACAATGGTGTTTTGGTATCTTTTAAAGATTTTTGGTTTTAACATCTACAAAATATTAAGAACAATACATTTCAGAGAACAACCAAATGAAATACAAAACCATTTTATTGTACACACTAGTGCATGTGTTATTTTGTATATGTCTGTTCTTGGCCTTACGGTAACACAAGGTTTATTTGATCTCTGTCTCATGTTCGGTTTGTTTTCTCCACATTGTAATCATTTTACACTGTATGTGTCTCCCAGTATGTAGGGCAGATCAGTCAAGCAGAAAATATACCATTGCATCTCTTTCCAGGACGAACAAATTCCAACAGCTATTTCCTTTGGTGACTATTCCCTCCCAAATCCATCTGCACACTGCCCTGCGAAATGGAAAGGCAGAATCTGATTCCGTGCCTTTAACCACTGCTCTGGCCTTCCCACACGTACCTGTGTGAAAACGAGCCCTGAGATGACCATCAGAGTACTAATGGTGGTCTTGGACAAACAGGAATAAACTAGGTAAATAACATTCATTATTCTGATAGCGAGTGCAACCTTCAATCTGTAAATCGCAGCCTTCACCAATTATATGCCATGAGGCGAGAGTCTGACCCAGAATGAGCCGAGCTATGGATTTCCCCACTTAACTAAATGCCTGGATATACTATGTCCTGTTAATTAACTGAACTGGGGGCTCAGTGATGGCTGTGGACCCAACTGGGGGTTCAGTGATGGCTGTGGACCCAACTGGGAGTTCAGTGATGGCTCTGGGCCCATTTGACCCATTCACTGTAAAAAAAGAAAAAACACACAAAAACTTCACAGCAACGAACAGGAACTACACAACAGCAGCCTTTTTAATGAGTGAGTCATTTAGGATGCTGTTTCCAGGCCAAGGCTGTGAGAAGTCTTATAGGAAGTAGGTGTACCTACTTATGAATGCATGAGATCACTCAGTTAAGAGTTATGTATTCACAGTCAAGTCAGAACATATCTTTTTCATCCTCCAAATCTGAGCCAAGTCGCAGTGAGCAGCAGAGTTGAGAGCGTTAAAACTCTTGGCTGTATGCTCTTTCCCCCACAGAAACAGAGTATGCACATCCATCCAGTCTGTTTCATGTTCCACTGTAGCACAGAGGAGTCAGAAAACGTTTCAGAGGGAAAAACGGAAAAGTAAAAAATAAAAAAAGCGCTTGATGCAGTGGTAACACATTGGCTTGGCCCAAATCAAAGTCCCGATCTATCATTATTAAATATTGTGAATGTCTGATTTGCCCAAGAGACTGTTCTCTGTATGTCAGTGCATATGTAATAGTCAGTTGTCACAGCGCCACTGTGCCCCTGAAAGCTTAGTAGCTGACAAGGCCCTTAGAGAGGGGGTTAGGAGGGTCGCCAAAGCTGCAGGCTACACAAACGAAACACAGCAACTCCGCAGTTGAACACATATTTGGGCAGCACACTCCTCGCTTTGACTCTCATCAAACATGACCATCAATACAGAGAACACGGCATGAGCAAATCCAAGCTGTCATTAGCATATGCACAACAGGCTCATTTGACTTGCAAACACAACGGCATGGGTTTTGTCACCTCAGATAGTTGAGTATCTGGTGATGGTGGTGAAGGGTACATGCCATGTTCCTCTCTCTGCACTAGGCTAGAATCCCACAGGCCTGCTTTCTTCTATTCAGCCTGATTTGACTACAGTTACTGTAACATTATGTTCTTTTTTTTAAAGCTTAAAAAATATAGAAAACATTCTCTTTGAGAGGAAAATTACCTTTGTAGATATAAATATTATGTGATCTAAAATGGTACCATTGACAGAGCTTTTAACTTGCAGTGTGTGTGTAAGTGTGTGTGGTTTGGGTGCATGCGCTGGTGTGTGCATGCGTGTGTGTGTGTGTGAGAGAGAGAGAGAGAGAGAGAGAGAGACTATGTGTATTTCTATGTGTATGTCAGTGGTTTATTTTGAGGTAATATCCAGCAGGTATAAATAAGCAAGTCAAAACAAGCGATTTTCTTCCAGACCAAACACTGACATGTTTTATTTAAACACCTTTACCTCAAAAATGTGAAAATATATTAAACTGCACACTAACTGACACACAACTCTGTACACATAATACATGTTTAATCCACACTCTCTAACTCTATGTTTATGTTATGGATTCAGACAGTGGCGGCTCCTGAAAAAATTCTCAGGGGGGGCAATTTTTCTGATGATTTAGGTGACCTACACACATTTTAAAAAAGATATGTCCAGCAACAACATGAAGACAGGGGCAGCATATAAGTCAATACCAGAAGCATTTATTGACTGATCTCAAAAGTGTTGGCTTACCAGGGTTGGTGGAGCCCTCAGTTTCATCTTTGCCTCGCAAAGCTAACTCAAACACTCCGCAAAACTTCACACACTGGATTAGCCGGCTGAGGATGTGGCGGTTCTTGCTAATGTCGTAGTAAATATATTTGTTATAGTGAATATGGAATATGATATGTTGAGTAAAATGTTGTGCTAAGATCTATTTAGGTCAGGAGCTGGTTATAAGTTCTGTTCCTATCCAATAACAATGGACAAAAGGGTCCTATCTTGTCAGCCTTGTCAGTTTCAGTTCTCCAGTAAACTTGTGATTATCAACACTAACCTCATCATTGTGGCGGCGGACAGCTAGCCTGTATCCCTCATCCAGTTGAGTGGGAATGTTCACTCTCCCCAAAGCAGACAATCTCAAACAGCTATCCATGTGGGTCTTTGACAGCTCATGTTTCTTAATCTTTCCTGAAAGATGGTGCATGTCCGTTACACACCAGTCGCTGTCCAAGCGGTGCTGTCTGCCGTGCCGCCTTCAGGGTGAAAGAGTAAGCAGGGGGTAGCAGAAGACTGCATTAGCTACATCGCAGCCTGCTAGCCAGGTTTTTCGTTCGTACCAATTTTTGGAAAATCCTCGGGTGTAGGACTTCCCCCCTTTAGTAGAAACCTGTTGAATTATTAAATTTGGTCTGGGAGGTCCTAATTGTTTCGTTGCCAATTTATCTTCATTTGTTCGCCGACAAAAAGTAACTTATTTCAAAGAGACAATCGAGTTGCACTGAACGCTATAGCCATTTTCACAGTAGTAGTGAATTGATTGATGAGGCTACCCGCTCTTTTTTTAGTTACGTTCATGGTTACGTTACGTATGACGAAAGCGCGTAAGTGCAAGCCCTCAGAAACCCATAGAGATTGTATTGAAAGCTCTGATATTTGAAAAAAAAATATTTTACATTAGAGGCTATGAGAGACTTCTGGGCGATTTTCAACCTGACTGAAATCGCCCCAAAAGGGGGGGGGGGCCATTTGAAGCACGACTTTAGCCTGATTGGACATTTAGTGGCACTGTGGCAGATCAGACGTCTAGATTACAACACTGATAACTACTGTTGCCGTGATATAATTGATTAGAAAAAAAATCCCTTCCTTTTCCCGTTTGGCAGTGCGTCGCCCATATCGCCCTATTGAACACACCGCCCCTGGATTCAGACCAGAGTACCAGCGCACTGACCATGCAGGATTTCATACTTCTACTCAGTCCCATCAGCAATTACACTGATCAGTCCCACTCTCTGACAAAGACAAACACTGCTCTCATGTGGTTAAAAGAGCAACTACAAGCCAGTATTTTCTCAGCGCGAGAGCTAGGGGGTTGATGTCTCTTGTGAAGAGGGCAGCTGAGACCTCCCAGAGACAGAGAGGAGAGGGGGGTTCAAGGAGGAGGGGGCTCAGTACTGAGGTTCTGGATCCTGCTGAGCTGGAGGCTGAAGGATGGAGGGATGGAGAGATGGAGGGATGAGAGATGGAGAGATGGGAGGATGGAGAAATGGAGAGATGGAGAGATGGAGGGATGGAGAGATGGAGGGATGGAGGGATGAGAGATGGAGAAATGGAGGGATGGAGAGATGGAGGGACGGAGGGATGGAGAGATGGAGGGACGGAGGGATGGAGGGATGGAGAGATGTAGAGATGGAGAGATGGAGGAATGAGAGATGGATGGGAAAGGGAGGTGTTGGCATGGGCTCGGTTCCTTGGGGGGGGGGGTCCCAGACTGAGCACCCCTGCCAATTCCATCTTAGCCTTGGGGACATCAACCACAACAATCAATCAATCAATTAAATGTATTTATAAAGCCATTTTTACATTAGCAGATGTCACAAAGTGCTATACAGAAACCCAGCCTAAAACCCCAAACAGCAAGCAATGCAGATGTAGAAGCACAGTGGCTAGGAAAAATTCCCTAGAAAGGCAGGAACCTAGGAAGAAACCTAGAGAGGAACCAGGCTCTGAGGGGTGGCCAGTCCCCTTCTGGCTGTGCCGGGTGGAGATTATAACAGTACATGGCCATTAAGGCCAGATTTTTCTCCAAGATGTTCAAACGTTCATAGATGACCAGCAGGGTCAAATAATAATCACAGTGGTTGTAGAGGTTGCAACAGTATTTGCAATTGTAGTATCCTTGAATAGAACACACACACCCAAATGAAGATTACAAACCTAAAGCAATCAAACAATATATCCCTGCTGAGAGCCAATATGCCTCTCACTGTGTGTCTGTCTGTTCATCAGCACCTTAGCTTCTGTTCTCCGCTGACTGTTTCCCTGGTCACTCACTGCCTCCTCCACACTTTTCCTGTGTTTACATCACACATCTCCTTGTTGGGGCTAATCTCTTATTAATGCTCCCTCACACAGTTCCTAAATCGGACTGACAGCCCAGCACGTGACCTTCCCAGGTGCTGGCCAATGGCTGGCTGTCGGTGGCTGCTGTCTGTAGAGTGATGGACGTGGGCCTGAAATGTGATACTCTGCTGGGCAGTTTCACTTAGCTCTGTACAAACACACTCCACATGTTAACTCCTTCCTGATCCAATCCATCCATTTTATAATGATGGGGCTTTTCATTATATGAGGGAAAATATACAACAACCACTAAGTGAGAAAGATATTTACATTGTAAATTACTGGATGACATTATGATAATCTATCTGGCTGTTCCAACCGCTATTATTAAAGGCTCAGTGCAGTCAAAAACTAGATTTTCCTGTGTTTTATATTTCCACACTATGAGGTTGGAATAATACTGTGAAATTGTGATAATGCCCTTTTAGTGTAAGAGCTGTTTGAAAAGACTGCCTGAAATGTCAGCCTGTTTTGGTGGGATTTGGCCTGTCTGGTGACATCACCAGGTGGTAAATTAGTCAATAGACCAATAAGAAAGAGAGTTCCAAACCTCTCTACCAATACCAGCTAGTTTTCAGTTTTCCCCTCCCCAGTCAGACCACTCCCAGTAAATTCTTGTTTGAGAAATTGCTCTTTGCTATGCTATTTTTGTTTATTTTCACCATTTTAATGGCAACAACCAAAGTAATGTACTTAATTTATATTTTAGTCATTTAGCAGACACTCTTATCCAGAGCAACTTACATGAGCAATTAGGGTTAAGTGCCTTGCTTAAGGGCACATCGACAGATTTGTCAGCTAGTCAGCTCAGGGATTAGAACCAGCAACCTTTCGGTTACTGGCACAACACTCTTACCCACTAAGCTACCTGCCCAGAAATGATTTCAAATCGAGATAAAAACGGCTGCATTGGACCTTTAAAAATAATAATCTATTTGAATTGCTAGCACTTGGTGGCACTGTGGGTTTGGTAATAATAGCATCAACAAAAATAGAGGCCAGTGATATGGGCATTGTATTTAGATGTGAAAACAAATGGTAAAATTGTATTTTATGATTTTAACCACTAGAGAGCGATATTGCCTCTATTATTTTACCTTTTTTCCAAAAGTACATTTTCACAGAGGAAGTGAGAGCAAGGCCATAGATGTGGCCTTGACCCCACTCTCCGAGGGTGTCTTAGGGCGAGTTGGGAAATGCAAAAAACACATTTCCAATTCACACATGCGTATTAATACACACTTGTACATGTGTGAAATAGGACAAATATAAGCACCGACCAAATTATTATTTGTGTTATTTTATTGAACTATGCCCTCCCATGTATTATTTCAATCAGATGTCAGCTAATTCTCCTTTCCACATATTTGACAGTGCTTTTTTCAGAATCACTTTTTTATAATTCCTCACAAACATAGAAGAAGAACCTGCTGTTGGAACATGGGCATATGAGTGTCAACTGGGAGTTGTCAAGCCTCATTATGAAACATGGGCATATTGATAGATCAATTCCACTAATAAACTTGTACTTCCTGTAGGCTTACTTACAGATAATCAAGATACATTCACAATATCTAGATAGCCATTAAAATAATTTATCTCAACATCAGAGATTAATCATAGAATACTATTTTTTTATAATAGGTTTTGCTATATGTTTTTATAAGATTTCATCACCCAAGAGAACACATCTAGGCTAGTTAATGTTTTTATTAGGTGAAATATTTTCCATGTATGTCAATATATCATGGACCGGATAAGGCAAGTAGTGTTTACCTTTCAAAATAAAAGTATTGTTCTTAATCTTATCTCCTTGTGACTAATGAAACTCTCTATGGGCAACTAGAACAGGATCTAGATAGCCCATAACCCATATATTTTTGGGCCCTAACTCCATTAGGTATTGGAACATGACATGGGAGCAAAGCTTGTAATTCACATCCATTCCTCTCCAAACCTTTGCACTATTCTATCTGTTCTTTATTTGTAGAGATCCCATCATCATTGTTGATATACTATACCACATATAAGGCTTTTCATGATTTCATCAAGTATTATAAAACCTGGAAACCTGGAAATTATAGCTTTTTTCCATTCTAAAATGTTATTTAATATCCCACTTTTCATGTTGATTATGTCATATTCTTCCCCATTCTATCTCAACAACAACATAGTTTGTTTTACAACAGTGCTAACAGAATAACGTTGTCTGAGGGAAACACCCCATCAGATGAAGTCATTCATCAGAGGAGAGTAGTGTCACAGTGGCACTGAGAAAGACCAGCACCCACCACTCTGACAGGAAGAGCCATATGCCTGAGGAGAGAATTTTAAAAGGTATTTAAATCAACGCTCCTATCTCTGATCACTCTGTTCCCCTCTCTTAAACCATGGGGATAAATTATCAGACAGGGGCTCATCGAAGGCCAGCACAGCTGCACTGTGTGTGTGTGTGTGTGTGTGTGTGTGTGTGTGTGTGTGTGTGTGTGTGTGTGTGTGCGTGTGGGCAGTAACCTGGCTCTCTTCTCTCCTGAGTACTGCCACCTAAATGGTTAAGTTAACTGCCACTTTAAGGGGCCAGTGGAGAGGTGCACCTAAAGCACCTCACCCTCTGCCCTCTGTAGTGCAGCTGCAGCATTGACCCCTATGAAGCACTGTATGTCATCTCCTGTGTGTTTGCTTTCTTCTGTCAGTCTACTTTACTCTGTGGAAAGGCGTAGACCCCCATCACCCTTAACTCACAGGGCAGGTTTGTAGCACAGCTTTGCCTGGGCCTGAAACAGAGATGTGCACTTCCAACATTAAACCAAGCATTCCATCACATATACTGTTACAGCTTCTAGTCCAAGTTGAAGGTACAGTGGGGAAAAAAAGTATTTAGTCAGCCACCAATTGTGCAAGTTCTCCCAATTAAAAAGATGAGAGAGGCCTGTAATTTTCATCATAGGTACACGTCAACGATGACAGACAAAATGAGGAAAAAAAATCCAGAAAATCACATTGTAGGATTTTAAATGAATTTATTTGCAAATTATGGTGGAAAATAAGTATTTGGTCAATAACAAAAGTTTCTCAATACTTTGTTATATACAATTTGTTGGCAATGACACAGGTCAAACGTTTTCTGTAAGTCTTCACAAGGTTTTCACACACTGTTGCTGGTATTTTGGCCCATTCCTCCATGCAGATCTCCTCTAGAGCAGTGATGTTTTGGGGCTGTCGCTGGGCAACACGGACTTTCAACTCCCTCCAAATATTTTCTATGGGGTTGAGATCTGGAGACTGGCTAGGCCACTCCAGGACCTTGAAATACTTCTTACGAAGCCACTCCTTCGTTGCCCGGGCGGTGTGTTTGGGATCATTGTCATGCTGAAAGACCCAGCCACGTTTCATCTTCAATGCCCTTGCTGATGGAAGGAGGTTTTCACTCAAAATCTCACGATACATGGCCCCATTCATTCTTTCCTTTACACGGATCAGTCATCCTGGTCCCTTTGCAGAAAAACAGCCCCAAAGCATGATGTTTCCACCCCCATGCTTCACAGTAGGTATGGTGTTCTTTGGATGCAACTCAGCATTCTTTGTCCTCCAAACACGATGAGTTGAGTTTTTACCAAAAAGTTATATTTTGGTTTCATCTGACCATATGACATTCTCCCAATCCTCTTCTGGATCATCCAAATGCACTCTAGCAAACTTCAGACGGGCCTGGACATGTACTGGCTTAAGCAGGGGGAAACGTCTTGCACTGCAGGATTTGAGTCCCTGGCGGCGTAGTGTGTTACTGATGGTAGGCTTTGTGACTTTGGTCCCAGCTCTCTGCAGGTCATTCACTAGGTCCCCCCGTGTGGTTCTGGGATTTTTGCTCACCGTTCTTGTGATCATTTTGACCTCACGGGGTGAGATCTTGTGTGGAGCCCCAGATCAAGGGAGATTATCAGTGGTCTTGTATGTCTTCCATTTCCTAATAATTGCTCCCACAGTTGATTTCTTCAAACCAAGCTGCTTACCTATTGCAGATTCAGTCTTCCCAGCCTGGTGCAGGTCTACAATTTTGTTTCTGGTGTCCTTTGACAGCTCTTTGGTCTTGGCCATAGTGGAGTTTGGAGTGTGACTGTTTGAGGTTGTGGACAGGTGTCTTTTATACTGATAACAAGTTCAAACAGGTGCCATTAATACAGGTAACGAGTGGAGGACAGAGGAGCCTCTTAAAGAAGAAGTTACAGGTCTGTGAGAGCCAGAAATGTTGCTTGTTTGTAGGTGACCAAATACTTATTTTCCACCATAATTTGCAAATAAATTCATTAAAAATCCTACAATGTGATTTTCTGGATTTTTTTTCCTCAATTTGTCTGTCATAGTTGACGTGTACCTATGATGAAAATTACAGGCCTCTCTCATCTTTTTAATTGGGAGAACTTGCACAATTGGTGGCTGACTAAATACTTTTTTCCCCACTGTATAGCTCCACTGTTGTGCGTCTCTATATGTTTCACAATATGTTAAAAGAGTTGTGTGTATGATCGTGTTGAATTGTGTCACATTGACTTTATGTCCACATCCCAGTTCAAATCTAACCCTAGCCTCAACCCTAACCCTAACCCTAACGCTAACCTTAACCCTAACCCTAATCCTAACCCTAACCCTAACCATAACGCTAACCCTTACCAATTGGAAGCAGTACAGGGCAGCTCTTTTCATTCTGTGTGAAGTGGCCTGTGTGAACCTTTCCCCTAGCCTCTCTGGCAGGTTTTTGAAGTGTTCCTTATTAACTAGAGGTGATTTTGGTTGGTCTAGGTCATATGTCCCCCTCGTGGGTAACAGACCTCTAGTCCCCTTACCTCAACCTAGATTAATGTCGACTTCCCGGTTTAACCCTAACCCTATAGCCGCGACACTAACCCTAGATAACTTCACGGTTTAACCCTAACCCTATAGCCTCGACACTAACCCTAGATAACTTCTCGGTTTAACCCTAACCCTATAGCCTCAACACTAACCCTAGATAACTTCACGGTTTAACCCTAACCCTATAGCCTCGACACTAACCCTAGATAACTTCACGGTTTAACCCTAACCCTATGGCCTCAATACTAACCCTAGATAACTTCACGGTTTAACCCTAACCCTATAGCCTCAACACTAACCCTAGATAACTTCCCGGTTTAACCCTAACCCTATAGCCTCAACACTAACCCTAGATAACTTCCCAGTTTAACCCTAACCCTATGGCCTCAACACTAACCCTAGATAACTTCCCGGTTTAACCCTAACCCTATAGCCTCAACACTAACCCTAGATAACTTCCCGGTTTAACCCTAACCCTATAGCCTCAACACTAACCCTAAATAACTTCCCGGTTTAACCCTAACCCTATAGCCTCAACACTAACCCTAGATAACTTCCCAGTTTAACCCTAACCCTATAGCCTCAACACTAACCCTAGATAACTTCCCGGTTTAACCCTAACCCTATAGCCTCAACACTAACCCTAGATAACTTCCCGGTTTAACCCTAACCCTATAGCCTCAACACTAACCCTAGATAACTTTAAGTACAGTGTAAGTCCAGTATAACAATGAGTAATTACAATACATGTTACACTGTAATTACATTAATAAGGCCACTGCAATGTAAACTGTAATGTAAATGTAATGTTGCTCTCTGGGTTTTTAGGCTGGGTTTCTGTATAAGCACTTCGTGACAACTGCTGATGTAAAAAGGCCTTTATAAATAAATGTGATTCATTGATTTGATTGATATCAAAGCACAACTACAGTGTAAGGCTCAACTAGCTACAGCCCCCCCACTCCAGAACCACCTTCCCCGGCCTCTGCCTCGTCCCAGCCCGTGCTGCCTGGCCACGCCTTGGCCCATGTCTCAGACAGGCAGCAGGAGCTGAAGGAATGCAGCCACCAGGGGAACAGGCAGCACTCCACTCGGCGCTAAGCCGTACCAGGGCCCAAACATCTACAGTATCATCTCCTATCATTACAACATTACCCAGTGGCCAAGAGGCCTGCACAACACCAACTCTCTCTCTCTCTCTCTCTCTCTCTTCTCTCTCTCTTTCTCCCTCTCTCTCTCTCTCTCTCTCTCTCTCTCTCTCTCTCTCTCTCTCTCTCTCTCTCTCTCTCTCTCTCTCTCTCTCGCTCGCTCGCTCTCCGTCTCTCTCTCTCTCTCTCTCTCTCTCTCTCTCTCTCTCTCTCTCTCTCTCTCTCTCTCTCTCTCTCTCTCTCTCTCTCTCTCTCCATCTCTCTCTCTTTCCATTTATAGCCCTGTTTTGGCTCAGCTTATTGTACTGCCTGCCTGGTGAAAAAAATATGGGATTTGAGTGTTATTAACGATTTCACTTTTCCATTCTATCTTCAATAATGCATTTCTCATAATCATAACAGGATTTATGTGCAGCATTTTTATCCAAACTGTTCTGCATTTGTTTATGTTTATGATCAGCCCTCTCCTTTGTTGTCAGGGAAGAGCTTCTATAAATTGCAGGTAAGGCAGTGTTTAGTATCCATTGCTTCATTTGCTTGTGAAATGTTTCTTTTCAAAGTGCATTAATTATCCTTCATTGTATTGTGGCCCTTAGATCCAGGAGGTAAAGCATCCACAGATGATTTGTAATCAAGTAAGGTTAATGAAGGACATTGGAGGGAGCTCCTAAAGGACTATGACCTCAAGGTGATGTTATATGTTATAGGTTCTGTGGATGTATTCCATTGCCATGCAGGTTGGAGTACACGTGTTTTTGGGCAGAGTGAGTGTGGATGGGGGTGAGAAGTAGAAGTGTAACTCCATGAGATTTACAACTCACTGATACTTCAGATCCTCTCCACTCTCCTTGGATCAGATTCTCAGCGGCAGGCCTTAAGCCTCTAATTGCCGACAGACTCCTCCATTCTCACCACCTATTCCTCAAATAAACAAACCGATCAGACGCTGAGTGACTAAGACCCTATACATTCCCTCCTGTGTCTTTACTCTTTAATAGGCCTCATTATTTATCACCACCATCTCCCTGTTCATCTTATCAAATGAGAGGCTTGACTGAGGGGCTGAGACTGGCCCACTGATCTGGGTCGTAAACGTGTCGGCGACACAGCAGGATGCTTTGACCAGCAGAGCAGTGGAGCAGCTAAGGGCTTATCAGGTTGGAATCACCCACCAGCACTTTACAAGCTCAACACACACCAACCACACACTCGCTCTCTGTGGTCACTGGTCACACTGTTTACCATATCACCTAGCTAGAACTCTAATTAATCATTTTGTGTGTTTAATAAGGTCACTAATATTATATAAAGTGATATCATATCATATTTAATGGTTGATATAATTAGCTGCTATATAGAAAGACTGGTTTAGTGTGCTAAAAATAAGATGGGGACCAGGTTTGAATTTGTACATGCTCTGAACAGCATCTGTATCAGTTGAATGGTTTGCATAGCAGCCGTTTGGATGAGGAGTAGTTAATATAACATATGTGTTATACATCTCTGGACACAGTGCCATGGCGTTTGCATTCTGGAAATGCACGAGAGAGGATTCTGAGGGGATTTCAAAGTTGTAGGAAGATGGGACATCTATATGGAGACATCAAATGTACACTATATTGTTTATGCTAGCATGTTCTTTCAGATATCAGTTGATTGTTTGGTTTCTTTGGGTCAACTGACATAGAGGAGAACGCCTCTGAGACGTCTCTCTGATCTGAACCTAAATCCACACTTTATTTTCTTCATCAACAGTCACAGGACCTTCTGAGTCTTCAGAGGGTTTAAAGTGTTACTGTAATGTGTTATATATACTGCACATCTCATGACTGCTAAACTAGATGACTAGCACATTTAAAATCCATAGATAGTAATGTAAACATGTTAATGACCTTCTATGATGAAGGTAAACCTCATGAACAATGACTTCTTAGACAACACAAAAGGCTATGAATGCGGTGTTTAAAGTACTGTAAAGTTGTGCTACGACAGTACACTACACTGAAATCATCCGTATTCTTTCCCATTCAACCCTATCCTCTTAGAAAGCCCACATATATGTAAAGGAATGTACTATTTCTAAGTGGAGGGTTTTAATACAGCCTCTATTGTGACGTTTATAAGTGGACTGCACTGAAGTTACAAAAAACAACCACCTCTCTTCAAAGGCCTTGGAGCAGAAATCTGGGACAGAGATTAACCACTGTCACACTTGAGATATAGCGGTTTTTTATATATATATGAGTAATAGGGTGAGAGAGTCAAGCTGATTTACACAACACTGGGGCCAAGCGCATAGTTAAAGAAAGAAGAGGATCTCAACAACAATATTCCCCCAACGTGATAAAACACCATCAGATACAGTCAACCAATCAGAGAGGAAAATCTTCATTTAAGGCTTGATGTTTCCTAACTAGCTGTAGTACCGTTTGACATTATGCCAAGCTTTCTGTCTGTTGTTTTCACAGCGACAGTGCATAAATATGGATGTCAAATGATAAAAAACTCACAACTGAAAGCTGTTATTTCTTTCTTGATCGAGAAACAAAATATGGGATTAAAAGTGTGTAATTTTTCTAAGTACAGAAAGAGTGCATAGCTAGCTTGATTAAGATGAAGTGCTGAGCAACAGTGAGTTTGAGAGAAAACATGTTTATGTTTATCTGTGTCTCCTGTTTCACTCAGAAGCCAAGGAATTTAAAAAGAATCTGGTTGGAGATAAAGAAAGCAGCGGATGTTAGCTACAGTCAAAGAGTTCTGTTTTGTTATCATAACTACTTTTATTCCGGCCAGCATGAGCCTCCTCTGGCGACTCGTGTAAGATGACCTACGAGCGGTCACGACCTGGTCAGGTTAAGGTCAGGTTACGGTCTGGTCATTGGGTCTCAGGAGCGCGGTTGATCAGCCCTGTTAGTGAGGGTGAAAGTAACTCAACACTGGCCCCTGAGCCAACACAGCTGCCCAGGCAGGCCACACACTGCAAGAGGACTTTAATACAGAACTCAATGGGGGAACAACAACAACAGAATAAGCATATATATATATATACTGTATAAACACAGTGGGAAAAATACCATTTAAACAGAGGGGAACAGACCATAATATACTTATAATACACTTCAGAGTAAAAAAATGTTTCCATGACAGAAAAGTGTTTTATGACACACTTAAAAAAGCATTTCCTGGATGTATCAAAGTAGCTCTAGTCTAAACTATAATAGTTAAGTCACATTTTTCCATGACAAGGATATTTTTTTCAAATGCAATCCATTGTCCAGTACTATTATTTACATAATTTAATACCACAACTTCTTGGCCACTTAGCCAGTGTGACGATACATATATTTTTTAACTCACATCCCCAAAATCCACTGTCAAAGTGAAACAATATTTACAGACCGAAGCAGACTTACTGTAGCTTTATGATTCAACTACTTGGTGCAGATCAAATTTGTGGACTGAACGAAAGCGATGATGAACATGCTGTTGGACCAAAGTAAAATAATGTTCCCCTTTCCAGAAATCATTCCAGTGAAAGATATTTTAATTCACAAAAGTATGATAAAATTATAAATTAATCTGAAACTGCTCAAAGTAACACTACAACTGAAAAAAAAGGCATAAAGTAATTCACATCTACTGTATACAACACCAACAAGAGATAGAAACTATTTTGTTTCCTCTTTAAATGTCTTACTAAAACAACCCTCTGGATCAGAGCATCTGGACGGCGGACCGTCATTGGATGGCGCTGTTTGGAGGACTGTCCGTTGGTGAGGCTGTACAGTTACATGCAGATGAACAAGACTGTCAGCCTCCTGGTCTTTTACCACAGCCACAAGGTAATAAACCCAGCCTATTCCTACAATTTCTCTTCTTTAAAATTCTACAATTTATCTTCTTTAAAACCTTATACCTAACCCTAACCTTAAATTAAGATCAAAAAGCTAATTGTTGTTTTTATGGATTTTTACAACGCAGACATTTTTGACTTTGTGGCTGTGCTATCTAGTGAATAGCCCTGCTTTGCTGCTGTTGCCCCTTTGTGCTACAGGCATTGGTGAACGACATGGAGATTCAAAGTCTCATGTAGGCAGAGTGTTTGAGAGCAGTGAGGCCAGTGTGTCTGCAGAGCAGAGTGGTCTGGTTCAGATCTGGCTCAGATGGCAAGCTGCAGCTTGGTCAGGTTCCTCTGGTGCATGTTGTGGTGACGAACCAGCTCATCAGACCTGGCAAACTTCTTCTGACAGTTGGGCCATCTGCAGTTGAACGGCTTCTCGCCTAGGAGAGGGAGAGAGCGCTGTTAGGTAGTATCTGGTTTAAATTATACTGAAGGGGAGGAAGGGATTAAATTAATTTCCTATGATCATTTTAGATCACTTTCAGTAAAATAACATATCCTAGATTTGTTTAAATACATTTTTTTCATTTACATTTTAGTTATTTAGCAGACACTCTTATCCAGAGCGACTTACAGTTAGTGAGTGCATACATAATTTTTTATACTGGCACCCCATGGGAATCGAACCCACAAAGCCTTGAGCTCTACATACTGATTGTTCATGAAAAGGGAAGTACCTAACTAAGTTCTAAGCAGAAAAGAGATAAGTAGATGTGGAAAAATAAAAGTTTACGCACTTGTTTTACCTGTATGAGTCCGGGTGTGGGTCTTAAGGTGGTCAGACCGTGAGAACTTTCTCTGACACGTCTCGCACTGGAACGGTTTAACCCCTAGGCACACACAGAGGGAGAGAGACAGAGTAGAGCAGAGGCCAGGAGGGAGGCCATTCCAAAGAGAGCCAGAGCTACAGTGGTCCATTAACAATAGAGAGGAAAGAGAGATGGAGGGAGCAGAGAGATGGAGGAAAGGGAAAGAGAGAGAGAGAGAGAGAGAGAGAGAGAGAGAGAGAGAGAGAGAGAGAGAGAGAGAGAGAGAGAGAGAGGGTAAACCTGTGTGTCTTCGCTGGTGTCTCTTGAGCTGGTCTGACCTGGAGAACCTTCGTCCACAGTCGGTAAAGTCACACTGGTAGGGTTTCTCACCTGGAGGGAGGGTAGAGGGGAACACAGAGAGGGCTTTGGTACAACGAGACCTGGATCACTGATACACTGGTCTGTTACTGTAATAGGGTTTGATCTATGGTTGCCCTGGCTCTTACCTGTGTGTTTCCTGCCGTGCATCTGTAGGTGGGACAGTTTGAAGTATCGTTTGTTGCAGCCAGGATATGCACACATGAATGGCCTCTTCTCATTGGTCTCTGAGCGAACAATGGCGGGGGCGATACCTGGCACCCGTCGGACATCCTGTGATGTGGCGCACACACACACACACACACACACACACACACACACACACACACACACACACACACACACACACACACACACACACAGTGAGCGATGGTACAGGTTTAGAACCACAACATATCATACAAAGAGATAACAGTAACTAAGCTACCTACTAGTCTCTTACAGCAAAAGGTAACTCAAAAATAATGACCAATTAACAAAGGCCAAGGCAAAAGAAGTGTGATTATCTCACTAAGGGGGACTCATTATACTGGAATTAGCCGTAAAATGATCGCTCAAATTTACTCCATGCCACTGATTTAGTCTCTAAACGTAAGTCGTTAGTCACGGACGTTAGGCAGACCCCATCTCAGTTGTCCATGCCCCCCTGTACTCCTCCCCTTCTTCCCCCCCGCCCCCCCTCCCTCTCCCCTTCTCCTCCTCCCTTCCTCCCTCCCCCAGACCCTGATACCCATCTGCTGTTCATTAGGATGTGCTTAGTGTAATGGGCTCTGTGGGCACTGGCGAACTAAATAATAGTGTTAGCAGCCTATTGATAAGTAAATTATTTCAGTGTTTCATGGCACTGCTGTACTGCCTGCCTTGTTCCTTATCTAGACACCAACACTTCACAGAGGGGGCAGAGCCAATGTTGGGATTGTCAAATAAAAGCATTTCTGAGCACCAAGAGTACAAACACACTTACTGACATGTCCATTTAGACCTGACTTTCCAAAAATATACTTTTCCATACCATACATTTCAAATGTTTCCTCCAAGTATGTATTTTTTTGTGAATGAGGTTTTCCTGAATTCATTTCACTTGAGAACAATGAGAAGGGAGAAAGACATACCGAACGTTCCATTTTGAATGAGAATAGGTCTGGAGAATCTCTGCTCTCTGTGCTTTAAAGCTGTTGACGGACACTAATTAAGATCTAATGATTTTATTAACATGGGCCTGCATATGGAAACTATCTTTATTGTTAATGGATTTCTTGAAAGTGATTCCTCTTCCATTTTCATCCTGAGATGCCTTTTAAATGTCTCAACTGTCCTGTCAGAGGCCTGCTTCCTCTCGTATAGTCTGCTCATTACGTCAGGCTCTTTCCTCCTTGTTTTCTGACTCTACCTCTCTAGTCTCTCCCACCTCCTCCTCCTCTTCTGCCAGCACCCGTGCAGTGCCTGGGCTCGGGAGTAGAGGATGACCTTGTGCATTTAGGGAGTGTATGTGCGTGTGTGTTCATGCGAGAGTGTATGTGTGCTCCTTGTTCCGACCTTGGCCCTGAGCACATAAGGAAAGTTATGTATGGAGAGCAGGAATCTGAGTGTGTGACCTGGGTGTGAAGAATCCGTGAGAGGAGAAAACTGACCTGCATGCCTCTGAAGATGCCGTGTGTGTGGATGCGGTACTGGGTGCTGCAGCTATACACCATGGGAGTGTTGGGGTCACTTTCATAACCGGTAGCATGGCTGTCAACAAAGAGAAAGACACAAGAGCATTTTTAGTGAGGAATGATGTGACCATTTTCTATTTTTGTCTGCCAAATTACAATTCACATAAAAGCTGTTAGTTCAAGAGCATTCAGCAGCTTTAGGAGCGATGAAAAACAACAGAGTGGAAGTCAAGAAAATGTAGGATGCAATGTAGGATGAATGGCTATTATTTTCACGTCATTAAATGTACTGAAAAACTGCAGTAAATGGTCACTCCTGAAATACAGGGGAAAGTTGTTCAAAAGGGTCTCCTGTCCTAAATAAAGCTTGTCATTTAGGGGTTTAGCACTCTTCATATATCTAAGCCAGGTTCGGCAAAGTTGCACTGGCATTGTATTTCAATAGCATGCACAGAATAAATAAATGCAGAGAAATCACCAGCTATAACTTGTTTTGACATAGGGACAAATTGCTCTACGCATCACAGTGCAGTATATTCACCTAAAGCATCCAAAGTGGAACTCAGAGGAAAGACGAATGGTTAACTTCCTGTCATTCGCAGATTTATTCGTATGGTTAGGCCTCTCTCTTTGACCCTGGATTAACACACGTTCAAGCTGCATACTATATTAGTTTTCTTCAGTAAATAAGGGCATGTCTGAGTAAATCAAAGAGGATCTGGTTAACTCTGCAAGACCTGGTTGTCACCCACCTACTACTCTCAATCAAATAGAGGTACAGGATAAGGACATTGCACAAAAGGACCATGATCAATTGTAGTATATCCAGAAATATTAAATATGTATGAAACATAGTTTAGGGATCGTGTGCGATTCTCGGTATTGTGTACTAGCCTACTTACTTTAGAAATGGAAATGTTTGCTGAACACTTATTAAGCCTCTGAAGGCATTAATTGAAGATGGTTCAGTTACGTACACTGTAGCTACAGCATTTCAAGACAGCTAAGGTTCACATTTAGTCTCATAATATCCAGACGGCAATATCTATCATTAGTCTTAAAAAGCAATCTGTAATTGTTGTATTTCATGGAAGGAGGGGGTTGTATCCTGTACAGTTAAATTATGAATACATGGTTGAGAGGGCATAAAGCAGTCTTTGTCTCTGCTCTTTCCAAGGACAGCCGGAGTCGAGACAGTGAAGCTGCATACTGCAGTAAATCTCCCCACAGTTCATTCATTCACTCATTCATTGTGGCGATAAACACCTCAGACTCACGTTAACGTATACAGCCAGGACCTGGGGAGCGAGATGGAGCTGGGGAGGGAGACTGGGCTGGTGAGGCAGACTGGGCTGGGGAGGGAGACTGGGCTGGGAAGGGAGACAGGGCTGGGAAGGGAGACGGGGCTGGGGAGGGAGACGGGGCTGGGGAGCGAGACTGGGCTGGGGAGGGAGACCGGGCTGGGAAGGGAGACCGGGCTGGGGAGGGAGACAGGGCTGGGGAGGGAGACAGGGCTGGGGAGGGAGACAGGGCTGGGGAGGGAGACTAGGCTGGGGAGGGAGACTGGGCTGGGGAGGGAGATGGGGAGGGAGACAGGGCTGGGGAGGGAGACAGGGCTGGGGAGGGAGACTAGGCTGGGGAGGGAGACTGGGCTGGGGAGGGAGGGAGAGAGATGGGGCTGGGGAGGGAGACGTGGCTGGGGAGGGAGACAGGGCTGGGGAGGGAGACGGGGCTGGGAAGGGGAGGGTGCCGTTTATCTGGAAGATGCACATGCATACTTTGGCGTGCTGGGCTGGGAGGGAGACTGGGCTGGGAAGGGAGACGGGGCTGGGGAGCGAGACTGGGCTGGGGAGGGAGACTGGGCTGGGAAGGGAGACAGGGCTGGGGAGGCAGACTGGGCTGTAGAGGGAGACCGGGCTGGGGAGGGAGACCGGGCTGGGGAGGGAGACCGGGCTGGGGAGGGAGACTGGGCTGGGGAGGGAGGGAGGGAGATGGGTTGGGGAGGGAGACGTGGCTGGGGAGGGAGACGGGGCTGGGGAGGGAGACGGGGCTGGGGAGGGGAGGGTGCCGTTTATCTGGAAGATGCACATGCATACTTTGGCGTGCGTCCCTGGAGATGAGACTCCACGGACAGCCGGAGTCGAGACAGTGAAGCTACATGCTGCAATAAATCTCCCCACAGTTCATTCATTCACTCATTCGTTGTGGCGATAAACACCTCAGGCTCACGTTAACGTATACAGCCAGGACCTGGGGAGTGAGATGGAGCTGGGGAGGGAGACTGGGATGGGAAGGGAGACGGGACTGGGGAGGGAGACTGGGCTGGGAAGGTAGACAGGGCTGGGGAGGGAGACTGGGCTGGGGAGGGAGACCGGGCTGGGGAGGGAGACCGGGCTGGGGAGGGAGACTGGGCTGGGAAGGTAGACAGGGCTGGGGAGGGAGACCGGGCTGGGGAGGGAGACTGGGCTGGGAAGGTAGACAGGGCTGGGGAGGGAGACCGGGCTGGGGAGGGAGACCGGGCTGGGGAGGGAGACCGGGCTGGGGAGGGTGGCGTTTATCTGGAAGAGGCACATGCATACTTTGGCGTGCGTCCCTGGAGATGAGACTCCACGTCTGATTTTCCGCAGCCTAAGCACTAGAGTCCCTCTCATTTAGCAGCAGATTAATCATTCAGTCACCCCGGCCTCTGCTGGCTTTTTCGGGGAGGTGGTTGAAGGGTCAGACCCTCCCCTCCAGTCTAACTAAGCCCTGGCTCTGGATCCCTGGCTGGAGGATCCCAGGGGGAAAGCTATCCCATTGTGTAGGCCTACTGATTCCACTTCCACTACTCCTCAGTGCAGAGCCCTTCCCCTCCGTTACATGTCCCACGTGGTCAAGGCTGATGCCCCACACGGGAAAATTATAGCAGGATACATTTCCCAGCCAGGACAGACAAAACAGAGAGGCTAATTTAACATGCACACGATCTCCGGAGAAAACAGACAGAAACAAAGGGAGGGTTCGGGAGGAGGGGAGTTAGAAAAAGAGGGACACTGAAAATGACAACAAAGCAAGAATGAAAGAGGACATTTTCATTAGAGCAGTAAAGCAAGTAAAAAAGTATGTTTCCCCCTCAACTATAGACAGTGATGTAGTGGTAAGGAAATAGGTAGGTCAACTCTGATCACCGGTCGCGTGAAAAAAGTCACACTCCCTATACTTTCTCACTATACTTTCTCACTATACTTTCTCTCTATACTTTCTCTCTATACTTTCTCTTTATACTTTCTCTCTATACTTTCTCTCTATACTTTCTCACTATACTTTCTCACTATACTTTCTCACTATACAGTCTCTCTATACTTTCTCTCTATACTTTCTCACTATACTTTCTCACTATACTTTCTCTCTATACTTTCTCACTATACAGTCTCTCTATACTTTCTCTCTATACTTTCTCACTATACTTACTATTACCTGCACCACCCAACTGTGTGTGTGTGTGTGTGTGTGTGTGTGTGTGTGTGTGTGTGTGTGTGTGTGTGTGTGTGTGTGTGTGTGTGTGTGTGTGTGTGTGTGTGTGTGTGTGTGTGTGTGTGTGTGTGTGTGTGTGTGTGTGTGTGTGTGTGTGTGTGTGTGTGTGTGTGTGTGTGTGTGTGCCAGAGAGGGTATTAGCTAAGAAAAAAGAAAAAAACAACCCATATGTGATCTGTGATAGAGGGAATATTTTTTATTTCTAATCACCTCAGTGAGAAATGATGTATGTCACAGGCCCCCTGTGGAGCCCCACTCTGCTACTAAATCAAATATTTAAACAATGCCAGTGAGTGGTCAAATGTGTGATTTAATGAAGGGAGCCCTCCACCACCTACACCCACCCCCTCCCTCTGCTATTCTGAGACTATGTGCAGATTAATGACTGTTAATCCAGATCAAAGAGGAATGTTTCAGATGACAGGAGCGGGTCACGCCGACATACCTCTTAATGGTGGAAGCCAGCGTGTTAACAGGGTTCCATGCCATGCATTCCAGCTGAGATGCCATTTGGTATAAATTATCACTGCTGGGATTTAAACAAATAGAAAACATTTTTAGGAATTTTTCCTCGGGACGAGGTGGTACCACCCTTTTCAGTGCAGACAAGCACCACAGGAGAGTCAGAGCATTATAACATTTGGCCCCATCTACACAGGTGCACCCTGGGTAACGGCTCATGAATGTGCCACACAATCAGGATCCGCCCACACTAACACCAACAGGGTGATGTGTTAATCATAGCCCTCCATAGCCCTCCATCCCTCAGAAACAAATAGCCATCTGTTATTAAGCGTCTGGCTCCAGGACCATTAGTTAACCTGCCAGGTGCTTTGCCAAACACATACTTTAGATGTATCACTGCCGCCCTTGACATTACATCGTTTTATCATACCACAGGAACAGCTCGCTGTAGTGGGATGCTCTGGTGCCTGGTACCCTCTACACTGACGGTAGCCTACACTCTGTCTAGTGATTACAGTACGTACAGTACAGTGCTCGGTAGAGTTTCACTTCAAATCAATTCAACTATTTGGATGACAGAGGGTTAAAGGATCCTGAGGGTTAAAGGATGATGAAGAGTGTATCCATTAGCACACTAATGTGAACTTTGCAATCTAAACCATTACTGTACATGGTTGGTACAGTCCTCGATGACAAGCTCTATACATACCTGAGACTTTCATCTCTTGATAAAATAACCAAATGTAGGGGCGTTTTGGTTTAAGGAGCTCTAAAGTTTCAGTCTTCATCCTCTACACCAGTGCTTCCCAACAGAACTTTGTCCCTGGTTCCCTGGCTCTTAGTTTCATAAGTGGACGTGTTTTTATTTAATGTATTTCCAAAACGTTAAAAAGTGCATAACTGCCGTCTGACTGTATAAATACAGCGCTGTTGGTACCAGGCATTTGATTAGAGAGCGGCTTAGCGGTTTGATTTGAGGATTCCCAGCCCCTTCCCTTCTCCAGCAGATATCAGGCTGTTTATGGCAGCATGAGGTGCAGAGCCTGCAGAATGGGGCTTCCAGCGCATGTATCCAGTCTGACTAACACACTCTTATCAACTCCTATTCCCTTATTTTGAATCTTTATGTTCCCTGGAGCTGAAAACAAAATGTTAAAGGTATTCAAGGAATGCAAGCTAATTTTGTGCCATCTCAAGGCGAGGGAGTAAGCAGTTGTGTAAGGTTACACTGGGGTTCTCTCCCCTCAGAGGACAGTGAGCTACTTATCAGTAAGAGGAATTCAACATTGGCCTAAGACTGGAAACCAGTAGTGGATTACATCGTTTATCTTGGCCTGCTGAGCACTGCTCCCATTCTCTGTCTGGACAACTGTGATTCATTTATCTGGACATGGTCCTCATCCATACCATCTACATACTGTATTTAACTATTTAACTCAATGAAACATACTTGAAATATAAATAAAACACAGTAAATATGCTATTATCTTATTCTTTGTCAGGTCATGACTGCGATTTGAAAAAGCAGTGAATGGATTCAGTCCAATGGAAAGTTTTGAGAGTATAACTACAAACATGATAAATGCCTTTATTTGGATAATTTCCTGACTGGAAATCAGTACAGTCTCGTACTTCCAACTTCCTGCCACTGTTACTTTACTTCCTCCTTCCTCTAGCCACTGGGAGTGCTCAATGGCGGCGTGACTTTTCTACATTTAATTTTAGAACTATGTTGATGATGATTATTGCCTTCTATGACGGCAGCACAACCTTGGCCAGTCAGGACAGCTATAAAGGTGCAGCTTCCTGACCACCTTTAACTAACTTCAAGGACTAGAATCATCAAAACTATGTTTACTTATTAAGATGTCTGCCTGTTAGAATGCTTTGTAATGAATTTATTTTTGAGCAACAGGTGAGTGGTAGGCCTAAAGGGGTAGGGCTTCGGTGACTGGCAGGGTTGGGGCTAAGGTAACTGATAGGAGTGGGGCTAAGGTGACTGATAGGAGTGGGGCTAAGGTAACTGATAGGAGTGGGGCTAAGGTGACTGATAGGAGTGAGGCTTCGGTGACTGGCAGGGTTGGGGCTAAGGTAACTGATAGGAGTGGGGCTAAGGTAACTGATAGGAGTGGGGCTAAGGTGACTGATAGGAGTGGGGCTAAGGTAACTGATAGGAGTGGGGCTAAGGTGACTGATAGGAGTGAGGCTTCGGTGACTGGCAGGGTTGGGGCTAAGGTAACTGATAGGAGTGGGGCTAAGGTGACTGATAGGAGTGGGGCTAAGGTAACTGATAGGAGTGGGGCTAAGGTGACTGATAGGAGTGAGGCTTCGGTGACTGGCAGGGTTGGGGCTAAGGTAACTGATAGGAGTGGGGCTAAGGTAACTGATAGGAGTGGGGCTAAGGTGACTGATAGGAGTGGGGCTAAGGTAACTGATAGGAGTGGGGCTAAGGTGACTGATAGGAGTGAGGCTTCGGTGACTGGCAGGGTTGGGGCTAAGGTAACTGATAGGAGTGGGGCTAAGGTGACTGATAGGAGTGGGGCTAAGGTGACTGATAGGAGTGGGGCTAAGGTAACTGATAGGAGTGAGGCTAAGGTGACTGATAGGAGTGTGGCTAAGGTGACTGATAGGAGTGGGGCTAAGGTGACTGATAGGAGTGGGGCTAAGGTGACTGATAGGAGTGGGGCTAAGGTAACTGATAGGAGTGGGGCTAAGGTGCTGATAGGAGTGTGGCTAAGGTGACTGATAGGAGTGGGGCTAAGGTAACTGATAGGAGTGGGGCTAAGGTGACTGATAGGAGTGTGGCTAAGGTAACTGATAGGAGTGGGGCTAAGGTGACTGATAGGAGTGGGGCTAAGGTGGCTGATAGGAGTGGGGCTAAGGTGACTGATAGGAGTGGGGCTAAGGTGACTGATAGGAGTGGGGCTAAGGTAACTGATAGGAGTGGGGCTAAGGTGACTGATAGGAGTGGGGTTAAGGTGGCTGATAGGAGTGTGGCTAAGGTGACTGATATGAGTGGGGCTAAGGTGGCTGATAGGAGTGGGGCTAAGGTAACTGATAGGAGTGGGGCTAAGGTGACTGATTGGAGTGTGGCTAAGGTGACTGATTGGAGTGGGGCTAAGGTGACTGATAGGAGTGTGGCTAAGGTGACTGATAGGAGTGGGGCTAAGGTGACTGATTGGAGTGGGGATAAGGTGACTGATTGGAGTGTGGATAAGGTGACTGATAGGAGTGGGGCTAAGGTGACTGATTGGACTGGGGCTAAGGTGACTGATAGGAGTGTGGCTAAGGTGACTGATAGGAGTGGGGCTAAGGTGACTAATAGGAGTGTGGCTAAGGTGACTGATAGGAGTGGGGCTAAGGTGACTGATTGGAGTGGGGCTAAGGTGACTGATAGGAGTGGGGCTAAGGTGCCTGATAGGAGTGGGGCTAAGGTGACTGATTGGAGTGGGGCTAAGGTGACTGATAGGAGTGTGGCTAAGGTGACTGATTGGAGTGGGGCTAAGGTGACTGATAGGAGTGTGGCTAAGGTAACTGATAGGAGTGGGGCTAAGGTGACTGATTGGGGTGGGGCTAAGGTGACTGATAGAAGTGTGGCTAAGGTGACTGATAGGAGTGTGGCTAAGGTGACTGATAGGAGTGGGGCTAAGGTGACTGATAGGAGTGTGGCTAAGGTGACTGATAGGAGTGTGGCTAAGGTGACTGATAGGAGTGGGGCTAAGGTGATGATAGGAATGTGGCTAAGGTGACTGATAGAAGTGTGGCTAAGGTGACTGATAGGAGTGTGGCTAAGGTGACTGATAGGAGTGGGGCTAAGGTGACTGATAGGAGTGTGGCTAAGGTGACTGATAGGAGTGTGGCTAAGGTGACTGATAGGAGTGGGGCTAAGGTGATGATAGGAATGTGGCTAAGGTGACTGATAGGAGTGTGGCTAAGGTGACTGATAGGAGTGGGGCTAGGGTGACTGATAGGAGTGGGGCTAAGGTGACTGATAGGAGTGGGGCTAGGGTGACTGATAGGAGTGGGGCTAAGGTGACTGATAGGAGTGTGGCTAAGGTGAGTGGCAGGGATGTGATGTCAGGTAAGGGCAAGTTAATATACTGTAGTGGGGCGGCTCCAGTACTCACCTGTTGTAAGGGTTCCTCAGCAGTAGGGCTTGGCTGCCTGTACAGCTGTCTGATGGGGTGTGGCATCCATACACGGGTGGAGGGACAGGATACGGCTGCTCACCTACACAAACAAAATACAATTATTACCCACCAACTCCACTGATTGAGAATTAAAACAGTGCGATGGTACATTAAGGAGTGCTTCACAACTGCACTGGGGTAAGTTTCCTGATAGATGTGTAGCTAATGTGGTACTTTATCCTCTACGGGATCAGAGTCCCATATATGGGACGGTTGAGCTAACGTGCCCTAATGTGATTAGCATGACTGTTGTAACTAACAGCAAACTTTCCAGGACATAGACATGTCTTATATGGGCAGAAAGCTTAAATCATTGTTAATCTAACTGCACTGTCCAATTTACAGTAGCTATTACAGTGACAAAATACCAGGCTATTGTTTGAGGAGAGTGCACAACAACAAAAAACGTATCACGGCAACTGGTTTGATGCATTCACCTCTGAAGGTAAATAATGTACTTACATTCAGTAATCTTGCTCTGATTTTGTCATCCTAAGGGTCCCAGAGATAAAATGAAGCATAGTTTTGTTTGATATTCAAATGTAGGAACTTGGTTCTACAGTTTGAACCCCTGCTGTCTCTGGCTCCACACCCACCCCGCCCGGCCATCTAGATATGTGAAAGTTAGTATATAAGCTAATGATCCATCATGAATGACATTCCTGGGAGTGTGTAAACTTACATTTTGTACTACCATATAATTTGTGTATGTTCTCTATAGTTATGTACTTGAAAATGTATCAATTGACCAATTTGGCACATTTGGGCAGACTTGATACAAAATAGTCCAGTATTGCAATGCTTCACTGAATCAATCTGAAACTTTGCACACACACTGCTGCCATCTAGTGGGCAAGATCTAAATTGCGCCTAAACTGCAATGTGTGGCCTTTCTCTTGCATTTCAAAGATGATGGAACAAAAAAAAATTAGAAAATGCATGTTTTTTTGTTTGTATTATCTTTTACCAGATCTAATGTGTTATATTCTCCTACATTAATTTTACATTTCCACAAACTTCAAAGTGTTTCCTTTCAAATGGTATCAAGAATATTCATATCCTTGCTTCAGATCCTGAGCTACAGGCAGTTTTATTTTTTTATTTTATTTTACCTTTATTTAACTAGGCAAGTCAGTTAAGAGCAAATTCTTATTTACAATGACGGCCTACACCGGCCAAACCCGGACGACACTGGGCCAATTGTGCGCCGCCCTATGGGACTCCCAATCACAGCTGGTTGTGATACAGCCTGGAATCGAACAAGGGGGTCTGTAGTGACGCCTCAAGCACTGAGATGCAGTGCCTTAGACCGCTGCGCCACTCGGGAGCCCAGTTAGATTTGGGTATGTCGTTTTAGGTGAAAATTGAAAAAAAGGGTCCGATCCTTAAGAGGACATTATACTGTCTGGGTCTCGAAGTACCACGTTAACTACGAAGCTTTCAGGAAACTCATACCTGGTCCAATGGAGCTGTTTGTCTGACAGCGCCTCCTCTAAGAAAAACTATCCTGAGAGGGACATTGAGAAAGAAACCTGTGAACTGTGTCCGAATATAAACAGCACTGAGGCTGTTCTTTGAAACCGTAAAGCACACTGACTCTTTTTGCTATTTCAAAGTGCAAATGAAGGATCTCTGCTTCGGCTCTGCCTCCACATGTTGTGAATGGGTCCCAGGGCAGTTCTAAACATTCCAAAAACCTTGTATTGCCGTTTCCTCCAGTTATAATTTCTATAAAGAGAGCCCAATATTTACAACATCACATTAATACAATTAGCAACACACACATCCAGCTGTTTACTAACATAATGACCATGGATGAAGAAAAGGACCATAAAAAAAAAGATGCCATTAATTTATGACACTGACATAAAGGTCAGTGTCAGACTTAACCTCACAGTGACTTTAAGATGGAGGCCACTCCCTAGGTGAGGAGTACGGAGTTCACAATACACGTTTAACATGTAGAACCCTCTGTGGAAAATGTTCTACCTGGAACCAAAAAGGGTTCTTCAAAGGGTTCTCCTATGGGGACTGCCAAAGAACCCTTTTAGGTTCTAGATAGCATCCTTGCATGTATGCACGCACACACATATGAACGCTCACACACACACACACACACACACACACACACACACACGCACACACGCACACACGCACACACGCACGCACGCACGCACTCACGCACGCACGCACGCACGCACGCACGCACGCACGCACGCACGCACGCACGCACGCACGCACACACACACAAGCATGTACTCTCTCTCTCTCTCTCTCTCTCACACATGCACGCACACATGCACACGCACGCACACACACTCACACACACACATTGCAGTAATCTAGGTGATATGAGAATATTGTGCTGTTTACCCATACTGGTCTGCTGAGCGAGGGAGTTTTCATCTTTAAAGGAGTGGTTGAGGAACTGGGAGGAGTGGTGTGTGGGAGTGTGACCGTAATTAGTGACACCATCGAAAGCACTGTAACCTGTAAAGACAAAGAAGAAAGGTTTAGAAAAACTAAATGAATAGACTTTCAGAACATGGAAGTAGGTAAAAACATGTTTACGTGGTAAAAGTTACTGTATCAATTATGAGTTAGCTCATTGGCTAACATTCAGCGCCCTAACCATTTGTGCTGAATGGGTAGGTAAATTCCCTCCCTCCCTCCTCGAACCCCAGTCGCCCCCGCGTTGGGGTGAGAGTGAAAGGGTCCTGAGTGAAAACAAACTGTGGCAGGACACTGGAGGGCTGACACCAGGTTCAGGGCTGAATCATGCCTATGTCTGACCCAGGGTGGGGCACCAGATGATCAATCACACACCAGCTAACAGCAACGCCATTAATTACACACCAGCTAACAGCAACGCCATTAATTACACACCAGCGCAACTTTCACCAGCGGCCCAGCAGGGTTAACTCAAAACTCATTAAAGAGCTCTATTTGTCTTCCATCCCTGTCTGACTGACTGAGTAGAGGAGGACTGATCCCCATCACATTACACAGGGCTGGTCTGGGTCACAGTGGGCATAGTGAAGGGCACTGCCTAGGCAGTTTGTGTGCATGGCAGTGTCCTCACCTTAGACCAGTCTGTTTTATGCATTGCAGTGCAGTGGGATGTGAAGAAATACCAAATGCACCTACAAAGTGATATGACATGTTTCCTTTATCTCTTCTAAAATATAATGTGTTGAATATTAATTCTAACAGTTTATTTGTTGGTTTGATGGTTATGAACTTCTTATAAACCATTGCGAAATATATTATGAACCATTCACAAGCCATTTATTACGAGGACCAGTAATCAAAGCTAAATCACTGAACAACCGCCTTAAGGGTATTACTTACAGTATCTATGTAATAATAAATTATAAAGTTATACCAAAGTGTTAAAACGTTACAGAAGTAATTGTGAATAGTCAACCCATAACCTAATTAATATTCAGACGCAAAGCTTCTAATTCTATAAATTAGTGCTTTCATCAATAAAAACTAATTTTACGGTGACTATATATATACTGTAGATATTAATAACTTCAGAATCCCATCTTTGTTTCCCCAGTAATTGTATTTCGATAAGTGTCTTCTTTTTTACTGTTCATTTTGACAAAGCAGGCCTAGAAGTAGCCTACAAATCTTGAAATAATACTTAAAGAAATATTGTTATGCTTTTACATACTATTACAGAATTTCCATGTATTACAGATGTCATGGTAAATCAAGGGAAGTCATTTATAAAACTTTGCAACAATGGAATATCTGAATGATAGGCCTACTTAAAAACAATACGTTCATTAAAAAAACTAAACATAATAAAAAGGGTTATGTTTTGAAGGGTAACACAAATATTTTCCGTTTTGGACCATTGTGTACAAGGAAAGTCCCTACCATAATTCATTAACTAGTTTATTATCTGGCTCTCCTCTTCCACTCAAGTAAAGACAACACACACACATGGAATTACACAAGCACAAGTACATTGACAAAACAGACCCAAATACACACATAATACCTGTCCTCACACTAACTAGTTTGGACTGTGTCATTTCGCATGGTAACCATAAACAGATCACCAGTACAGTGCATTCTCCCTCAGTGAGCATCAGTGTATTATCTGTATCTAGTGAAAGTGACCTGCCTGAGTTTTAGCCATGGCTTGTTTGCACTGCTTGGCCAGACACAGGAGGGGTGTGATAAGGTGGTCGAAGGTTGGACAAGCCTTTTGATACTGATGTTAGTTCTAATTAATCCGACATTCAAAGTGCAGACAGATTACATTTGGGGTGCGAGCACTGGTGACCCCAGCAGCCCTGAAGAGAAATCGCAGAGCTTGACTACAAATAGCTCATGTCATAATAATATAACTTTCAAAAAACTTGAAAATCAGGAGCCAGGTAGATGTCACTCACAATTGGTCAGCTTCAGATAATATTTTACTGATTTAAGGAGTTATACTGAGATTAGTTGATGTCAACTTACTACAAGTTCACATGTAATTACATTTTCTGTCACTGAGACTTTTCTTTCCTTAATTTATATTAATTTAGCATTATCTTCTATAGCCAATACAGTAGCTGTATGCCCTGGCTAATGAATGGTTCAGTTCAGCATAATACTGATGCCGTTAATACTGAATGTTTAGTATGTGTATACCCTTTCAACCCATAGACTCCTAAACATTTGTATTTGCAACAATAAATTGTAATAAAAGTCCACACTAAAGGCAAAGTTTCTTTGAAAACTACACACTCTCATTGGCTACTATATGATCAGTTTAACTATACCACAGCTGCTGTTAGAATTTCAGAGATCAAATTGTGCGTCCATGTTTAAGGAAAATAATCTATTCTGTTTGAAAATAATTTGGGTTAGAATGACACATTCATTTAAAAGCAATGTCAGAAGTTCATAATATAATTCCTAATGAAAATGACTGACTATAGCATATAGTAATGATAAATCATTTAAACAGCACAAAGTTCAAATAATACAATGTTTCTAATAATGCACTAATTATAAACTCACAAAATCAATCATGTTACTTAAAGTTCTTATAAGGTAATAAAGAAAACTGCATATCAAATGCAGACATTTTCTACATTGTAAACTAATGTCAACAAATTGTAATTGTACTGTGCTGGCAATAAGATCAGTTATTTACAATGACATATAAAATAGCATAATAAAACACAAGCTTAACCTAAACAAATGTAAACCTCAATATGAGCTTGACATTATGAATGTATTTACTGTTCATCTGACCTTTTTTCAGGTCTATCTATCATTCATTTGTTTGTTTATTAATCATGAACTAAACACAACTGTACATCACCAGAGTTAGCAAAAACTGTAGGCAGGGAAATAGTCATATAAGAATAAAAACATAAATGCGCAATAACTGTGCAAAATGATACAGAAGGACTAGGAGCATACCACCTGTTTAAACTACAATGAACATACTGAACTCTACTAAACAAATGCCATCTTTCTGTGAATGAAAATATTGAATAAACCGAATATCGAGTCCTAGTGCAACCACAATAACATTTTACTACACTAATCTCCAAAATAGATGATTATGGTTGATCTTACCCTGGTTCCTGGAGGGGGGCTGGGTGTCCATACAGTTGGTCAGGTAGGGTGCGTTGCTGAACATCCTTGGCTGGCTTGGTGGGGGCTGACTGGGTGGAGGGGGGCCCCGAAGGCCCCGTACCTGCAGGCCCCTGTGCCAGTGAACTGGCCAGAGAAGTGCAGGGTGAAGGCACTCAGGCCACAGTGAGGGTCCTCCTGGGGATCCCCAGAGCTCCAGCTGGGCTCCTGCTTGATGAAGGAGTGGGGGGCCAGCGAGCTGTAGGGGGCGCCAGTGTGGAAGTCCAGTACAGGGCCCCACTGAGGGGCACTGCTGACGGGCAGGGTACAGTTCCCGTTCCCTCCTGGCAGGGCTGGCACCGGGGGCAGCAGGGCGTTGAGGTCACGCACGTCTGAGCCCATCTCTGTTGGAGCAACCGCACCTGGAAACCAGTCTGTCCAAAAACCCGACAGGATCGCTCTGAAAATGGACCTAAGTCTTCTTCGGCGTTCTGATGTACCAGCTCCTGGTTCTGTGGAAACTTAAGTCCAACAAAGCTTCATTGTGGCATAGGAAGACAGCTTTTTTCAAGGAAAACACACACAAATCCCCCAAACGAAAGTCGAACAATAGTAAGTGTCTGTTTTGTGTGCTGTGGTAGATAGTCCATGTAGTGGAGAGAGAGAGAGGTGTCTGTCTGGAGGTCTAACCTGGGGAGCGTTCTCTCAGCTCTGTCAATGGAGGAGAAAGAGTGGGAGAGGAAGACAGGAGGAGAGGGGTAGCCCTCTATTCCTTTACTCATGCGTCTGTTTTCTTTAGAGCCCACAAAGCTCAAATACAGACCCAGTGAGAAGGCTGGAGGAGGAGCCAAGGCCAATGAGCAAGAGGGATGAGTGCTGGGCTTCATTAATTTAGTACTGCCCCTCACTTTAAACGCCTATCTCTCTGTGCACTCTAAATGAGCCTGCACTCGTGTGTGTGTTTGTGAGTAAGAGAGAGAGAGAGAGAGAGAGAGAGAGAGAGAGAGAGAGAGAGAGAGAGAGAGAGAGAGAGAGAGAGAGAGAGAGAGAGAGAGAGAGAGAGAGAGAGAGAGAGAGAGAGAGAGAGAGAGAGAGAGAGAGAGAGAGAGAGAGAGAGAGAGAGAGAGAGAGAGAGAGAGAGAGAGAGAGAGAGAGAGAGAGAGAGAGAGAGAGGAGAGAGAGAGGTAAGCTCCATTTGAATAGAAAGAAGTTGGGGGATTTAGAAATAATAATACAATTGTACATCCTTTCACTAATCTTTTCGCAGCATGTCCAAATAAATTGTCAGTACCAATATTACTGCTTGATTTTAATTGAACAGGATTATTCATTGAATCTTTGGATGTTGCCTAATAGTTCGATTTTGAATTATTATTACTGTGTGTTTAACTTATTCCTGAGGTGGCTTATTTCTAATCATGAGCTTTATCCAACAAATAGGACATATGGGATGTTGATACATACTTTATATTACTGCATACGAAGAACAACAACATGTGTAGGCTATATGCTTCTGAAATAACAATATAATTTCACATCTCACATATTGTTGGTCATGTATAACTGGAACAGACACTTACATTAGCTAAAGCTTGTTAACGCAATTAAATCAATGTCTCTTTTTCATATAGTGCGACATGATGAGGATGTCGCCTTGGTTCAGTGAGATGCCCATAGCTGTCTCTCATATGCTTCCTCACTGCACGTAGCCTAGGCTGTATCATCAATACATTCAAAGTTGTCTATTGACGATTTTTTTTTTTGCCTAAATACAACATGAACAATGGAGTGACATTCTCGTCTCTCAAAATGATGTCATAGCCTGAATATGTTTTAACATTGATTAAATAAGCGGCTCCTATAAAGGTAAAACAATTTGTTTTTCGAGAGGTGCCTTAGTCAATTATCTTCTGATTGGTATATTTAATTGTTTTGACTAAATGTATTCTGATCATTCCTGTCATTTTTCTTAATCTCTAAACATTCTATGAAGTTTATCGAAAAAGTTGAAATTATCTCAGTCTAAAAGTTTATCAAAGTAGCCTATAATAATACAAATATTAGCCTACTACTACTAATAATAATAACGTATTATTATATTGTAGTGTTATATTATATTATACTTGTATTAATAATTACAAATTGCGCTCCTCAATTTGTAGTAGGCCTACATTTATAGGCTATTATTAATGTTTTGTCGATGGTGAAGTGACATTTCTAGACATGTCTATTTGTGTAAATTCTGTCAAAACAAGTTTGTGACATTGACACTGAAATGGAGGGTTAGGCTATACATCCTTGATTATGAATAAATGGCCAAGTATCTTCCTGTGTAAATTACCGGTATTTGCTACGGTGCTATGACTTAGAAAAGGCAACACATAATTTTTTGGTCCAAAACTAAACGAATTATATTATTTTAAAAACGTAGAAATACGCTGAAAGACTAAACATATAGGCCTAGCCTACCTCTTTACCTCGACTCCAGAGAGACATATTGTGCCATCGGAAAGCATCCAACAGCTTCTCTATAACGGAAGGGTATAGGCTATTGCAAAAAATTAAATGTTCACCTAAAATGCTCCCAGTGTAACACAGCATGGATTATGGCTATTTAATTGGGCTGGCCTACCGATTTTCCCTTGCATCTGATGATGGCACTGCAGCCGCTGAGTTGAGGAACTAGTCAAAACTTCACGTGGTTCATAATAATTCATGTAGCTAGCCTACATCAGCACAGTGAGAATTCCGTTTCGATTAGAGAGGAGTATATATGGCCAAGTCTTATCTATTTATAGCCTACCAAAAAAGGGCCACGCAAAACTCACATACAGGTGCTGACTCTTGGTTGAACTCTGACAAAGTTAAGAGAGTAACACAAAGACACTCGGCAACCATGAATGAACGTGACCACGACCCTATCTCGGCCAGTTGAGAATTTCAGGAATGTAATTGTCTAATGCATTCAAAAGGTAAATGGATGCATTTTAAGTCACAGAGCAATGGTAAATTGCTTGTCTGAAATAAACTTCGTCAACCAGCAAAGTGAAGAATGTGAAAAAGTGGATACAGAAAGTAATGGCTTTTGCCAAATCATGCCCATTCAGCTGCAAAGAAAATGTTAGGCTACTTTCCCTTCTGTGACAGTGCACTAACTCCCCTTTCCAACCCTGTGTCTGCTGTAACCCCATCCAGGACTTTAGTAAGGGAGAGAATAGGAATCCATCCACTAGTGGCCCATCTTCACCTGGGAGTGAAGCCTACTGTACGCCCACAAACAAGGACGCTTGCCCATATACACAAACACACATCACACCCACACACACTGTGTTCCTCACTCATCATAACCCCCAACAAGCAGTGTCCAACTGTACAACCAGGCAGAGACCCAGGAATCTGTCAGGCCCTGTGTCTGTATGGTCGTATTCCTCAGTGAGTTTACTGAGCTCAGTAATAAATAGCTGGGGAGACCCAGCTTTAGCCGGTTGGATGCTGGCAGACACAGCAGAATGCTGCATCAGAGTTCTATCAAAACACACTGCAACACAAAGGGAAAAACACAACACAACATAGTGTTTGTGAGGTTAGAGTCAGTGACTCACTGCTTTTGCTGGCAGAACAGAAATTGCTGTGAAAAGTGCTTATTGCAGAGGCAGGGCCGGCTCTAGCCTCTTGAGGGCCCTAAGTGAGATTTGGTTGTGTGGCCCCCCATTTCTTAAAACCTTTTTTTACATTTTAGTCATTTGTGCCCAACCGCCTCAATTCGGTCTTATGTAGCAAAATTTGAAATTGTGTTTTTTACATTGGATAAAAGTAGAGACTCAGAGCTAGAAAATGGTATATCCTACACTGCAGTTGAGGAGTAATGGGAAAGTAATTCTGCTTTGAAAGTTGATAAACTTGTAACCCCACTTTTGAGAAAATGGCAGACACTCTTATCCAGAGCAACTTACGGGAGCAATTAAGTACCTTGCTCAAGGGCACATCAACAGATTTTTCACCTAGTCGGCTCGGGGATTTGAACCAGTGACCTTTCGGTTAGTGGCCAAATACCCTTAACCTCACGGCAAAACATTGTAGTGGCCCCTCTCGACAGTGGAGAGAAAAATGTACGTTTTAAAGTTAATTTCCTGCAATTCTACACATTTTACCATGGGGCGGAGAAATGTTTGCAATTTTATGAAACAAATTATGCAATTCTACTAATTTTGCAATGGGGCAGAGATAAATTTTTGAAGTTTTAAAGCAAAATTCCTACAATTCTACACATTTTGCCATGACTTATGCCATGTTAATATGATATCTGAGTGAGGATGACTAGCAAAATAAACCTGGAGGTCAAGGCCCCTGGGCACATGCCCTCCGTGCCCTGTCGGTATTCGGTCATGATTACTACAAGTTTAGATAGCTGGCAAGACTAACTACCAATCAAAAAATTGACACAGCTAATTTTCAGATACTTGAGTGACTGACATAAGAAAAAAATTTGTGATATATATTTAAAATTTTAATTTTTTGCCTTCAGTATCGATAGCTAAATCATTCATTGCTGGACCAACAACATAGGGTGAAACAAAGCATGTTAACGAAGAAACATGTATTCTACCAATGGAAATGTTACAAATAGACCCCAATGTGTTGTACTATTTAATCACACAAGTAGTCCTTGAGCAGTCCCACTGTTTTTGATATATGACAGCTTTTAAGGTTATCTGTACTGCTTCTGGTCTTGCCAACTCCTCAGTGCTCATGGCAACACTGACACAAACAGCAGACATGGAAGAAAGTGAACTCAACATGGCATCCACCTCAATCTCCGTTTATATGGACATAAAAGTAGCTCATCATCACCACCGATTGCAACATTGTCAGCTCTGTTCTCAGTTACTGCCTCAATTTGTTACTTTACTTGCCAGAAATGTTCTTGCTGGGAATATTTCCCTGATAATTTTTAACATGGCATCAACTTTTCTCTTCATATAAATGAATGTCCAATACACTGTCAAACTGCCATAGGCCTAGATGGACATTTGGCCTATACTGCAGGATGACGTGTCAGAGTTTGGGGTTCCTAACAGAAGTATCCACTCTGCATCATTTCCCCCTCGACATCTTCCTTGTAGGGTACATAGTGGCCATCCTGTAACCAATTAGACAAGATATGCTCAATTTGTTCAGCATTTGGGCCGTGGTGCGGCCGGAAGCTTTGGCCTGAGGATATATGCAGCAGCTCTCGTTAAATTGATGAGCTGAGATAGTTTCTGACTTCACCATCTGGAATTCTAGTCTGGGGTTCTGCTAAAAGCTGCTGACCCATGATTCAACTCTTAAACTCAGGGAAGAGAACAAGAAAGAAAAAAGCCTGTCATGTTGGGAAGAGTCACTGTGTCAAAGTCCTTTATCTTACCATCAACAGGGGAGTTGGAAATTGGAGATTGGAGAGGGCTGAGTCTGAGGCAGGCTGGGGAAATAAAGACAGAGCTATAAGACAAGTCAGACTGCTGTTCATTCTAGTGGTGTACTGCAGAGCTTGGTCCCCGGTACCTTATGGTTTCACAGTTTAATGCTATGATATTTGATATTTGATATGATTGCCAGTAATAACTACATATGTATTATTTAAACATAAATGCAACAACTGTATTACTGTGAACATTTGTCCTTTCTTTCTTTGTGTTCTTTGTGTTCTGACAAATGGGCAGATCAATCATGATCATTATTTAGATGTTTGATAGGAAGGACTGAGAAATACCACAGATCTTGATAGCGAAGACTGAATGAGACACAAAGTTTCAGTCTCTCTCTCTCTTTCTTTTTGTCTAACACACACCCTTCTCCACTATTTCTTCTAAAAAGAGTAAAGGTTTAGCTATCCCAGAGGAACTCTGAGGCATTCCGTAGATGTCCGATCTGGCATTTCTTAAAAATATCAGAGATGAGTAATAGCTCCCAGGGCCATTTGAATGCATTTTTACTCTACAAACAACAAATTATCTTCAAATAAAACCTGACTGACTTTTACCCAAGTGCTTTTCAGTCTAAAAAACACACACCGGCTGTTTCATCAAAAAGGATGGACTTCAAGGTAGAACAGCAGCCCACTTCATTTGCTCTCTGCACTAATTGATAGCCCCAGTCGACTTTCAGTCATTTGATTAATCTGCAGTCTAAATCCACTGAGAGGCTCTAAAGAAAATGAGAAATGCTGCTTTTCATCCATTGTAGAGGACACTAAAGTTTGAATATACTTCTGGCGCCTTGAGGAAACAGGCAGCACTTGAAGTGACAATTTATTGTAAACATGGAGAGAATATGGCCTAACTTCAATGGTGTGCAGAACACTGCTGTTGAGGGCAGTCCGCAACAAACTGTACAGATGTTGCTACTGACAGAAAACACACCATTTTTGTCAAATGAATCCCCAAGTCTTCTTTATCAGCTTTTGACTAGCTTAAATGTATCTGAACCGCTTTGAAATACCACCTCCCGAGTGGCGCAGTGGTCTAAGGCACTGCATCGCAGTGCTAGCTGTGCCACTAGAGATCCTGGTTTGAATCCAGGCTCTGTCGTAGCCGGCCGCGACCGGGAGACCCATGGGGCGGCGCACAATTGGCCTAGCGTCGTCCAGGGTAGGGGAGGGAATGGCCAGCAGGGATGTAGCTCAGTTGGTAGAGCATGGTGTTTGCAACGCCAGGGTTGTGGGTTTGAAAAATACAAAAAATAATGTATGCACTCACTAACTGTAAGTTGCTCTGGATAAGAGCGTCTGCTAAATGACTAAAATGTAAATGTAAAATGAAATCCCCCAAAGTCTGCTTCAAAACAATGTCCCTCTGTTCACACTATCACTCTCTCACACACATCCACCACTAGCCTTAACCTAACTGTCTACTGCTCTACGTCTATCTCCACTGACTTCAAAGTCTACAGTAAATATAAATGGAAGATAGCGCGGGGGGGCTTTTTCAGAAAGCCCTCTTTTGTTCTGGCCCTGTAATTGAGGCTGGTGCCGTTAAGGCCCCTGGTCACTCCCATCTACACTATCTGCTGATACTACTGGGGTCAGTTGACAGCAGCACAGCTGGCTGGCAGCTTGGCCACAGACACAACAACATAAACACTAGTCAGGTGTTGGGGAGAGGAGAGAGAGCCTATATGGAGTGTCTCTCTCAGGATAGTAATGACTGATACAGACACTACCATAGGTGATAACAACAATCAAATCAAATCTAATTTTATTCGTCATGTACAGCAGGTATAAAAGGTGCAGTGAAATGCTTGTGTGCTAGCTAGCTCCCTCAACATTACAGTACAATAAGCAATAATAAAGAGTCAAATCAAAAATAACAAGTAATAGAAGAGGTAGTATGCAAAGTATTAAAAAGAGTGAGGTGGCCTTGGGCTGTTGGCCTTGGGGGCTGGTGTTCCACAATGCCCATTGTTAACTAACTGCTACAGAGGACTGACTACATGATCTCTTCAGCTGTACTGGCATTCATTTAATTCAATACTACATAACAAGTTTATACCCAAAACACAAAAACATAGTAGCTGCAGTAGTAAATGTTTCAACCTTTCACTAAGAGTATATTGGAGGAGCAACATGAGCCCCTCAGAGGGGAGAAATAGTGACATTCACTCATGTTTCTATCAACGCAATGCAAATTACAATAAGCCTAAACAAGGGACAACTCCACAGAAAAGTTACAGATGGGCCTCAACGTCTGGTCAGAAATAATACTGTAGCTTTCTGTTTGGGGGGTTTGATTTACAACCAGAAAGAGGATGATCTTAGAATAACCAGTGCAGGTGGTGTTGGATTTGGGCAGTGCAGTTGATAAGGCAAAGGCCGAAACTTGTGTGAGACTTGAGTATTTTAAAACACTGGCAACTCTTCAAAAGGCTGAATGAGGAAATATGCTGCTATTTGAGCGGATGTGGGAAGCTGTCCAACATTAGCTAAACACAGGGAGACTTGGAGAGATGAGCCAGTAAGCGCCGTATCAGCCAGAGTGGTACCGCCAGCTGCAGCACCATTAATTAATGTGCCTTGGTATGCTGCGAGTCAGACGACCTTGAATCCATGTCAAAAACACTACACTAAAACTATGACTGGAAACCACAAAAACATACCAATAGGAATATTTAGCAATGCAGTGCTAAGGATTCATAAGTCGTCATTTTGGTAATACTTTCTATGAACCACCAGTGTATATAACAAGTTCACACAGTGTCTACTGTACCTGTGTACAGTCACACAAACAACACTTCAATAACATCCATAGTGAATGATATCCCTTTAACTGTCTCTTAGTGAATTATATGAATTACTATAAGCCTTTATAACTGCTTATGGCTCCCTATAACAGCCTTTATAAACAATTTTCCCAGAACATTGTCTTTTTGTAAATGTCCCATAGGTATTCCTCAATTTACAATAGTAATTTACAATAGAGAAAGAGGAAAGTCCCATGTAGTATAAAACTGTGAGTTCTACATCCTAACAACACACTATCAATCTTCTGAGTTGAAATGGTTCGGTCTCTACTCTCTACGGTTTATGGGGAGGAGAAAGTGGAGAGAGCCTGGCTGCGGTTCAACAGACAGCACAAATTATGTTAGGTCGGCTCATTTCTTCAAAGATACCATCTCTGCGTATAAGAACGCCACAGCATCAGTTTAGTAGGAATCAAATACCAGGCCCACAAATCACAAAGCAGTGCTTGTCTGCTGCCAAATCCACAGTACTGAACTCTAAAAGTGAAGAACACGTCAGATGGTTGGTGTCAGCGATGGGATCCAACCCTGCTCGTAATAAATAAAGAACATATTGCTTTGATAAAAGTCAAAATGTTACAGTGTTTCAAATTGAAAACATCATCACCCAAGGACAAGGGTTTATTGGTGTGCTGCTGGGTTGTTTTGATCATGCCACTGCCTGGCTAATGTTTTGATTCCTCTGACTCACCAGGGAGATAATGATGTGTCACTTGATGATGATCTCAATTTGATCAATCTTTCATTGTTGGGTGGTGAGTGAGTCATGAGTTGTTGTAATATACGCAAGTAGTGATGTGGAAGCCACACTCAAGGTTATGTTCTGTTCCCTAAACATCATGTCCTTGTCACCTGTCCACAAGGCAGATACTGCAGTAGCTGCTAATAGGGAGTTGGGCTCAGCAAGATGACATTTCTGGCAAGATCGTTTGGCAGGAAAACTAAGAAGAGCACAGTTACATGAGAAGGTCTGTCTGTGTCTGCCGCTGGGTTCACTGGCTGGTCACTGTAGAGTTTCACACAGGAACCACATAGGCCTACAGCAGCCTCAATACAGGGACTTATCACTTATAGTAGCTACACAAAACCTCACTCCAGTTCCATGTGTCATGTGCATCACACATTCCTAAAGAAAAGTTAGACATTTTCCAGAATAATGTTATATTCTAACATATTTCCTATATTCTCTTTGTGTTATTGACAGATTTGACATCCTGACCAGCGGCCATTGCTCTGTGGAATTTTGTTTTTTTCGCCGTGCAGCGTCATCCATTATCAATGTAATGTTGTCTCATTCCTGGTCAGTGGCTGTGAGGCATTGTGTTCACTATCTAAACACAAACCTGCTGTGTCATGGCTCTCTCTCTTTCTAAATGAAGACAAAGAGCCATGCACATTTCTCAATTGGATAATTAATGAAGTAACATGTGATGATGGTGCGTTATGGTGTGTAATGTCTATCAAATGTGTGATACATGTAATATAAACGTGTATTTTTTGTATACAATATTAAATGATTGCAGATATTATGAAGACATTCAAATGTACTGTAGACCTTTTTTCTACCCCCCCCCCCCCCCCCCGATATACAGATATGTATAGCTTTTTTTGCTCTGGGAAAAACTACCAAAACTTCACTTCCGATGCTAATACAGTACAGAACACACCAAACAAATAAATAAACGTTGCTTATCACTGCTGAGGAATGGAAAAATGTACACAGTGGCACCAGCGAACCAGGAACTCCACTGATCTCAATCTGAAGACCTTTGACCCCATTTTTCCCCCAATCTGACAGGTCATTAAACGCTGAACTCTATATCATCAATCTGAAGGTCATCGATCAGATCTGATCGTTGTTTTGCTAAAGTTATTTACAGACTTTGTTATCAACAAATCTACATGCTATCCCTAAGAACTCAACAATTGAGAGGAAGTGAGTAGATCCTTGACTGTAACGTAGATGCAGGGAGTCAGGAAGCAAGTGCAGTTAGTGAGTTTAATGACGAAGAACATTGAACGATACAAAACAAGAAAAGCATTTAAACATGGATACATAAAGAATATTGCCTGGTGGGTGATAACAATGGAGTGCTATATAAAGGGGAAGTAATCAGGGAGGTGATGAAGTCCAGGTGTGCCTAATGAAGGATGTGGACGTGGACATGACATTGACAAAACAAGGAAGTGGGTAGATCCCTCCAAAGGCCATCCTTCCATACACAAAGTCTGTTATCATTATTAGTGACAAAAACACAATGGTAAAGACATTGTGTGGCATCCCATCCCCATGCCCCATCCATGCCAATGGGACAGGGATGGTGACTGAAAGATGGACAGGGGCTGTCAGCCAGGTGTTTTATGTACCTACCGATGCCTGTGTGAACATAGAGGAAGACTGTTTGGATCCCAGGAAGAGTAGCTACTGCCTTGGCAACAGCTAATGGGGATCCTAATAAAACACTAAATACTACCTGTTCCAGGCGCTGGTTCCTCATCACTGAGCCTCTCTAGGATGGCCTATAATATCCTCTATCCTTTCACTGAGCTGCCTCTCTCTGGAGCTCTGGAGCTTCTCCCTCCGGCATACCAGCAGCTCACTCAGACGTGGCCTTCTCTGATGAGCTCTTCTCTGGCCAGTGGGAACCAGAGTAAAGGGCCACAGTGCTGAAAACTGAGACTGGATCTACTAATTGAGTGATAATAATATGACCCGTTAGGAAGCAAATACAGATTTATTTATAGGAGTTAAGAAAGAGACCAAACCTCAAATTACACACTCCACATCTGTCATCTCATAACGTCCTCTTCCATCTCATATACTGTTATAATATCACCAAGACCCTGTACCAGGATCCAGATCCACACAAAAAAACAGAGAAAAGGTGAGAGAGGGAGCAAAAGGGACAGCTAACCTGGGATCAACACCCCCCAAGTCAGAGGCTCCATTCGTCAGAGAGGTGAAGTCGAGGGTCGCTTGGTGAGAGTAATAGAGCATGTCATTGAAGCCTCATCAGGAGGTTCTCTGGTTTGCTGGTAAAATAAGCAGATACCCTACAAGGAATGAAGGAAAGACAGTTTGCAAGTGTAAGTATATCGGATATTTGCTGGTTAAGTCAGAGATGTACATAATATTATGTGCTATGTTGAATACAGCAGTTTCCTAGAACGGTCATCTAAAAGCATCAAGAAAAATACTTTTACCAGCTAAAGTGCAGAGGGTACTTGGTATACAGTTTCAATCTTTAGATTATTCTGGTTATACAAGTAAAGTTCAGAGAGCATTCTATAAATGTATTTACATTTGACATGTGGAACATCGTTGCACTGGAAAAGATAGTGGAGAAAAGCAGTATTGAGAAACACATCGCACTTTTACACTGAATCACACACACACAGACACACAGTAGGCCTACTGTAACTTTAAACAAAACCGTATTTATTCTGTCATAAACTAACATTGACATGATTATAGAGGACAATGCTTTTTTTTATACCATACATATTTGAGCGTTTCGAAACATAATAAAAGCACTTTACAAGTCACTGTGATCTCCAGCCATGTTTCAACAATGAATAAATAGAAGAGCACTACTTAGTGAACAACAGAAAATCCCCTATCTCTAGAACATTTTACAAGTTGGTAACTAAATACATTTGTTGCTTAATGGATGTTGGCTTGTCATTCTGTGGTCATGATTAAGGAAGAGTAGTGCAGGCTGAGATTGAGGCCGAGACTAGGAGGGGAGGCTGGGGGCATTGGCAGTTTTACAAGATCCCCTGGAGTGAAGAAGTGTTCTCCATCATTTGGCTGCTAAGTCCTGCTGTGGGAGACTTATGAGCTGACACCTCAATGGGGACGCGGCTTAATGCAAGATGGCATATGAGTTAAGACCCAGCTCCAGTTCCTCCCTCAATCACAGCTAAAATGCTTAATACTTTATGGAGCTCCACACAGTCAGAGTTATTCCTACTACAGATATATGGCATTAGTGACATACCCGGCTGTGGGAGGATCATGTACCCATGTGATGCTCTCAACATTGTCTCAAATCAAAAACTTATGGCGTTGCCATGGTGTTCCTTGAGGAGTATTATTCAATCAGAGGAACCGTCCAAAGAGTATCAGCCTTACTTTCATATCTCTCTCACTAGAAGGATTTTTACCTGGGATATATCCAAATTTTCCTTGACTGATAATTTAGAGCAAAAAGTGAGAATGCGAAGACAGAAGGGGATGAGCTTATTTAAGAGCATATAAATGATGTAAAGTGTGAACTTTAAACCCGGATGACCTTTGACAGTGGGGGCCGGCCTAAGATGAAGTTCTCTATGCTCCCCATAGCAGACCCAGGAGAGGTGATGCACAGCTGTGCACATGCCCACAGGGAGACCAAGAGTATAGTCACTCATCTTAAACCTTGCAAGCAAAGGTAAAGACAGTTATTCATTGTCAAGTTGTGAGGTTTAGTACAGTAAGTGCTTGTAGAGTAGAGGCTGTATAATATCCCTTTTCTATCAATACTCAAGTGTATAACACTATAAAGTAGATGCGTAAAACTAATGCAAAAAAAGGCGAGGTCAAGGTTGTTGATCATTAAAACTATTGAAAATATAATCACAAGCAACCTAGCGTTGTTTGTGATTATATTTTCAATAGTTTTAATGATCCCTTCATACATCTTTGGTTTATGTATTAATCACATTGTTATAACACTCATCTGGGCAATTCTTTAAAAAACATCTAGAGGCACTATAAAATCAGCCCATTATAATGTACTCATGTACCCTAAGTATTTTATAGACCAGCAGCTGAAGTATTTCACTTCATGAGGCAGCGCACTTGGAGTGCCAGGATTGCACTCAAGCTTTACAGGACATTTTCTTCTCAATTTAATAATACTTCCTGGTTGGATTTATTGTGATGGCTTTTGAAGTAAAGACACATAATATGACAAAACCTAAAACCTCATGATATTCCACAAGCTCTAAAACCTCATGATATTCCACAAGCTCTAAAACCTCATGATATTCCACAAGCTCTAAAACCTCATGATATTCCACAAACTCTAAAACCTAATGATATTCCACAAGCTCTAAAACCTCATGATATTCCACAAGCTCTAAAACCTCATGATATTCCACAAGCTCTAAAACCTCATGATATTCCACAAGCTCTAAAACCTCATGATATTCCACAAGCTCTAAAACCTCATGATATTCCACAAGCTCTAAAACCTCATGATATTCCACAAGCTCTAAAACCTCATGATATTCCACAAGCACTGAGCATTTAGAGGGATCCGTTTAGTCCAAGGTTGCATAAAATTGGCAAATAGAATGTTTTCCCCGCTTATGCAGACTATTTAATAAAATGTGACTGTAAATCAGGAGTAAACTCAAAACTTGACTCAAACAGTAAAGATGTGTGACGAGGTGTTTGTTCGGGCTTTGAGGCTCATATCCTATGTGGGGAATACATGTTGAGCACATAAAAGTTCTCTCAACTTTACTCAACTTAGTTTTCAAACTCTGGCAGTAATTATTGCTCACACACTCACCTGTGATAGACAACAGTCTCTCTGGTCTCTATAGTATATATAAAAAATAAAAAATTACCAATAGCACAGGTAAGACATTCAAATTATAATTAGGAGAGAAAGGGCTGAAACAAATGACAGTCGATCATTGAGGTCTGTGATTCACACCCACCACAGTGAAAGAAGACTATACTGTATGTTTGCATGAGTTTGAACAGGTCGTCTTGTTCCCAGAGAGAGAGAGCACCTTCCTCAACCTTGTTTGCACTGGGTGTTATTCTAATGTTAGCTGATGCACAGGACTCAGTGGAGCACACAGAGAAGAGTAGAGCAGGGGCCTGGCTAATTTGCTTGGCACTCAGTGAGGAAACAGTGATGGAATGTGAATGTCAGCAGCCTCTTTATTTACACACTATATAAAACCAACTGGTAATTAACATCGGGGTCCTCCCGCGCTCAAGTGTAATTGACTGTTTCAAAGGACCACCGCTTCATAATCCTGGCTGTGTATTAAAATGACCCTGTCCATATTGCCCCATATCCCACCCTCCGTTTAAGGATAGGGGTCAGCACCACTGGCTGAGACACTCAAACACATAAGACTTCTTTATGAGGGCATTAACATTTTGACGTATTCATAATGGGTAAGTGCAGTAAGATGGACCTCGGCTCAGAGAGACCTTGTGCTACTGTCGAAGGTGTGTGGATTTTAGCTGTGCAAGGAATTTTGTTGAGGAATACAACTTGAGTATTAAGCCTACTGAGGATCTGTAGGAGCAAAACGAGTCTATAGGGGTAACTGTCTGAAAAGCCATTCTATTTCCATTTGTATTCTCCAGGGTTCTGTAGTGATACAAATTGGAAATTGCCATTATTTACACTTCTGCTGCATTTCAATTCGGCAAAAATATCCAATATTCTTTGGAGTACATTTGCCAGCATCTTCTGGCATCTATTTCAAAGTGATCATCCCAATCGCTAACTTACAGCATAGTAATTATCCATGGTTACAGTATAAGTGCTGTGGTGAAAGGCCAGTTTTCTTTTCTCTATTCACAACACCACTCTCTACACCTGCCCCGCAAGTTGAAATAAAATATCCACTTGTTAATCTTGACCGGTGAGGCCCGTGAGCAACATATGTTGTCAACTGTATCGCCCTAACGTGTCCATATGGTCTCTACTGCTTCCTAACAGGAGGGACATAAACTTAATGAGAAGCTCATTTGCATTTGTTAATTTGGGTTAATGTGTACTAATTGATTCTTGTTTAATAGTTGTGTATTCCAATTAGCCCAAGATATAGTTGCCCAGTGTGAGTGCACCTGCTGGAAACAAGTGGTGTTTCCTTCATTAAATTCCCCGAGGCACTGCCAGATTGGCTGTTGAGTAATTAAGAGTTAATTAGCTTGTAAACAATTAGGCAAAGCAATTTTCTTGCTACCTTTGTTTTTCTGTTTCAGTGTGTCGTATTGCAACGTAAGACTGCTGACTATCCTTTTAAACATACTTCTCAAGTCTATGACAATAGAGCTAAAACAAGCCAGGTACTGAAAATTAGGCTACTTTTAATATACAGAACTGTAGGTCAACAATAAACAGCATGGATCTATTAATAAATATGGTGAAATCCATAAATAAATCCATAAATAGATCCATAAATAAATACATACAAGAAACCACTTAAAATAATTTAACAATGCCTTCTTGCCTTAAGTGTTTTCAAATCTCAATAACAGAACATTTGATAGTTTGAACAAGTTTGATAGTGTGAACTTAATGTAATGATCAATAACTTAATGAAATCAACTCTAGTACTTCTTTACAACTGCATAGTTTCAATTTCATCCATTTTGCGTTTCTTTGGGAGTCTCAACCTCGCGGAGCACAGGAACGGCTCTATTTTAGCAATTTGGGCTCTGATGTTGGATTGCTGTGACTCCTCGTCGTCCTGTGAGCTGGGTGGGAAAGCCTCAGAAGCAGTCCCTCTGCTGAAGCTGGGGTGACATGGAGAGGAGATGGTCCTGGGGTAGTCCTGCCACAACCTGCTGCTGCCCATAGAGGAAGGGTTCGTGATGATAGGTAAAGCAGAGCTGACTGGGATGTGATCTCTGCTCTCCTGCAGAAATGAACACAATAGCCTACAGTTCATCACTGTGAAAATGTACAGTATATCCCTTTAGCAGGGGTCTTCAACCCACACCCAGGCAAACCGGCGACCCAGGGACCCCCTCATATGTTAGCAAAATAAGTAAATGGCAAGGAGAAGTAATCAACATTTTAAAATGAATCGATTTGGTAGATCGTTTTTCATTATTTTGACCTCCCCGCATAATAATTGGAAGAGGAAGTGTAAACTCTTACGTAGCATATTATCACGGCCTGATCTGTTTCACCTGTCTTGTGCTTGTCTCCACCCCCCACCAGGTATCTCCCATTTGTCCCCATTATCCCCTGTGTATTTATACCAGTGTTTTCTGTTTTTCTGTTGCCAGTTCGTCTTGTCCCGTCAACGCTTACCAGCATGTTTTCCCGTTTTCGAGCTTTTCTAGTTTCTGTTTTCTAGTCCTCCCAGTTCTGACCATTCTGCCTGCCCTGACCCTGAGCCTGCCTGCCGTTCTGTACCTGTTTAAAGCTGCCTTGGATTTCTGACCATTCTGCCTGCCCTGACCCTGAGCCTGCCTGCCATAATAAACATCTGTGATTCAAACTGTCTGCATCTGGGTCTTATCCTCAGTCCTGATACATATTAGATAAAAAGGTAACTCCAAACACATTTTCGCTAATAGCAGCTGTTCAGCTGGTTAAACAAAAGTTTGCCATGTGTTGGCAAAAACGTATTAAGGGCTCTATTCAATCAGTATTGCTGCACAATAGAAATGTAAAGGTACTTCCACGATACGGATTGAATAGAGCCCTAAGTCAAGCAAGCTTACCAGCAGTCAGCGGCACTTGCCCCGACTGGTACTCACGGGTGATTCTTCAAAGCCTATGTCAGATACTCCAGTGAGTGTAATTAGCTCCAATGAGTGTAATTGAGAAATAAATTGAGTTGAGAAATAAAGTTGACATCATTAGAGAGAAGATATGCTCCTGTTCAACCACAGTACCCCTGGTTGAACACCCCTGCCCTATAGCATTCCACTGCTGCTATCTTTCACCTTTGTGCCTTGCTGTTTATAATAAATACAATGTTATGAGCCATCTGGCCTTAAATAATAGATCCAAGTTGTTGCAATTGTCCCCCTACTGTATTGAGGGTCTTTCCCCTCATACATTAGACATGCTTGGTTATTTCTCTCTCAATTTACAGCACCTAGCTCTGATAAACAGCAGACTGACACGATGCGATGACTGTGACGAGAGAGTGAGTGAGTGAGGAGAGGTAGCAAAGTATCATTAGGTAGCCTATTCCCACAGCCAATCCATTCTCTATCTAGCTATGTGAGTTTTATATGTTGAACATCCCACCCCTCAACAGAAGCATCTCTGTGACCCTCAACTCAGAGGCTTGGATACAAAAGACAAAAAAGGTTTACAGGAAACAATGATCTGCAATAGTTTGGACTGTTTTCTGTCACAGATATGCCTCAGGGTTCCCTATAAACATATAAGGAAGAGTTGATTCAACATTGTAGACAATCCCAAGCATGGTTGATCCCGTCTACCAATCTATCCCTTCAGAGTCGAGATAAGGTGTCAAAAATACGGCTCGCGGGCCAGGGGTCCAATCCGGGGGAGGGGTACAAACTCAATATACACTGAACAAAAATATAAACGCAACATGCAACAATTTCAAAGATTTTACTGAGTTAAAGTTCATATAAGGAAATCAGTCAATGGAAATAAATAAATTAGGCCCTAATCTATGGAATTCACATGACTGGCCAGGGGCGCAGCCATGGGTGGGCCTGGAAGGGCATAGGCCTATCCACTTGGGAGCCAAGCCCACCCACTGGGGAGCCAGGCCCAGCCAATCAGAATGAGTTTTTCCCCACCAAAGGGCTTTATTACAGACAGAAATACTCCTCAGCACCCCCTCCCCCCTCAGACGATTCAGCAAGTGAAGAAGCCAGATGTGGAGGTCTTGGGGTGGCTTGGTTACAAGTGGGCTGCGGTTGTGAGGCGGTTGGACGTACTGCCAAATTTTCTAAAACGACGTTGGTAGAGAAATGAACGTTCAATTCTCTGGCAACAGCTCTGGTGGACATTCCTGCAGCCAGCATGCCAATTGCACGCTCCCTCAAAACTTGAGACATCTGTGGCATTGTGTTGTGTGACAAAACTGCACATTTTAGAGTGGCCTTTTATTGTCCCCAGCACAAGGTGTACCTGTGTAATGATCATGCTGTTTAATCAGCTTCTTGATATGCCACACCTGTCAGGTGGATGGATTATCTTGGCAAAGGATAAATTCTCACTAACAGGGATGTAAACAAATTTGTGCACAACACTTTTGAGAAATAAGCTTTTTGTGCGTATGGAATATATCTGGGATCTTTTATTTCAGCTCATGAAACATGGGACGAACACTTTACATGCTGCGTTCATATTTTTGTTCAGTATACATTAAAATCGAAACTGTGTAGAAATGATAATGGACCTATATTCATTCAGCTCACTAATAATCACTAGACAGTCAGGGAGCATCGACAATTCCCCAAGCTATGGATAGAGGACTATTCTTTGCATTTTTTGACGGCAAGGAAATATAAAACAAAATCAGTGCGGCCCTCCGCCCTCGTTGAAGACCGAATGCGGGCTCCGGGGAAAAATGAGTTCGACACCCCTGCTCTACGTGATGAATACACTGAGACTATCAACCTCATTCCACCCTGCTGAAACGTTTTTGGAAATGGAAATCAACTTGAAGCACACTTTTTAACTTCATTGCTCTGCATAGCTGTGAGTTTAGCTCACTAGGGTTTTCCCTCCTGCTCCTTAGATACTGTATATCAACTCACTTTTTCTGCTGACATTTCATAAAACGTCTCTCTAATGGTGTTCCATTCCCCTTGATGATCTCTCTTGTGGGACGTCGGGAAGCTGGGAGGGTTCTGCGAGTCTGCAGACTTAGTCATCACTGAAGGATCTGAATTCCAAACAGGGAATGGAAGCCAATCTGATTAATTTTATTAAAATGCAGGTATGCCAATCTCAGGGAGGCAATCATGAAGCCCCAAAACAAGAAAGATTATTTGAAAATACCATAATTTATCTTTACACTAGAGTACTCTAAATGATTGCCTCACTCACCTCTGGCGTTTTGCTTGCCCTTTAGAAAGATGGGTATTGTGAATGGAGAAGGAGGCTCTTGGAATCCAGAGGACAGTTTGGTTTTCAGGTCAGACACTGGGGATATCTGGCATGTAGGGGTTGTAGGCCTGCTGTCGTGGGCACTTTGACTAATTGCGATGCTGTGCATGTTCCTGGAATGTATGTCCCTTTTCTCTGCAGTTAACTCAAATGATGATCGATATCTTTTGTTGCTTGCTAGAAACGAAAAGTCAATGGTTTCAGATATCTTCTCCTCAGCTTTCAGCAGGCCAGATTGTTTTGAATTATTGCTTTTGGGGGAGAGATCTGTCTCATCGCTTGGGGGTTTGGAGGTTGCTGGGTTGTTGTGCTTAACTTCAGTATCTTTGTCATTGGCATGTTGTGGTCTCAACTTCTCCTCCACTGTAGAGTTAGAGCAGTGGCCTTCATGAACCCTCTCAGACTGTGGTGAATCCATAGCCATTGGAGATGGTTGGAACTGTGATCGAACAGGCCCGTCAACGTCCACACTAACATCTGAAGAAGGTTGTTCAGGATCTCCATGGGTTCCAGCATCAGGGCTCACATCGAGAGCTCCACTCTCTGGTAAGGTTTCCTGACAGTTAGGATAGAGTGCATCCTCAGTCACTGGCACACAGTCTCTAGCTGGTTGTTCATGCTTGTCCTCAGGCTCCATGGTTCCAATATTACAGTCAGACTGAGCACAGTCCTGTGCAACAACACCATGGGGATTGATTTGCTGTGGCAGGTTCAGGGGCTGTGATGGAAGACAATATGTTCCGGTTGTCTCTTGTTCTGTCGGATTCTCAATGTGTGTGTTGCTGTGTTGTTGGGCTGAGGCTGGTAATAAGCTGCTATGTGACTCTGGAAGGATGTTGACCTCATTGACCTCTGGCGTGTGACATCTTATTACATGGATTTCAACGACCTTCTGAAGGAGAAAGTTGTATGGATCTGACTGTGAGACTGCCAATGGGGTCACCGCTTGGACTGGGTCAATGTCCTGAAATGATGATGTGCTTTTCTGTCTGCCTCTGTGTTTATTAAATGTCTGGCTGGTTGTCATCTCTGGCATATACACACTCTGTTTTTGCTCTCCATCCCTTGTTCCTCCAGCCACTGGGTCACTGTTTAGCGCACCATAAACAGACCTGTTCTCAGAGCCAGATAGCCCACTCATAGAGTCACTTTTGTCGCTCAGATGGACATTGCTGGATGAGCAGACATTATTAATCAAACTGCAGACTGGATCATTGAAATCACTGGAGTTACGTTTGTTGTTTGAGTCAGCTGACTGACCTTCTCCTATTCCGCAAATACTCCGCACATGGACCATGTCTGTGACCGTGGTCGGACCGTCTGCAGATCCAGACTGGAGCGAGGTCAACTCCTTCAGATTTCCTGCTGGTGGCTGGAGCACCGAGCTAGGCTTGTCTTCACCCTGACAGCTCTTTCCACCTCCCTCTACGTCTGTGGACCGATCTGGATTGGAACCATGGGTGGCCTGTACACTGTCGATAACCTTACAGTGGGCTATCTGTGGAGAGTCATCAATCACAGTCTCCGAACAACAGGAAGGACCGACTTCCCTGCTTTGGTCTGTGTAGGTAAATCACATAGCCAAACAACATCAATAATACATTTGCTAATAAAAAAATTACATTCATTGCACCTACATCAATGCCACAATTAAATCTGCAATTCATTTTAAAACAATGATAATTTATCATGCAATTGAAGTGGATCACATTACCTGACACATCTGTAACATCTAGATTCTCCTGTCTAGAGTCACTTTCCGCTGTTTGAGCCTCTTCATCCACTACAACTGTGTCCACTCTACAAACGTCCTTTGAGACATATTCATCCATAGCGGATTGATCTCTGTTTTCACCCATTGGATTCCCGTTGTCTTTAACATAGTCCTTCATCCCACTCTGTATAAGTGAATCATAACAGACAACATAGTGTTATTGAGTTATTCATGGTGTGAGGCTGAAATACTGCAATTAAACATAGGCCTTTCTGTTATTAATCAGCATTGTATATCAGCATGCATATCTCCTATTTTGATGTTGCTGTCCCACCTCTAGTCCCTGTATGTGTTCTGCTTGCAGTATAGCACGGGATGATAGTTCTGTGTGTTGCTCATGAAGGTGGTTATAAGCCTCCTTTACAGATCTCAGGTCTTGGTGCTCTGACTGGATCCTCTCTTGTAACATCAGTTTCTGTTTAAGCACATGCAATACAAAAATAATGTAACACTTTAATAGTGTGTTCAGATAGCTATGTGAAATAATAACACATACAGTGCATTCGGAAAGTATTCAGACTCCCTTGACTTTTTCCACATTTTGTTACGTTACTGCCTTATTTTATTTATTTATATAATCCTAATTAATCTACACACAATATCCCATAATGCCAAAGCGAAAACAGGTTTTTATAAATGTTTGCAAATGTATTAAAAATACTTATTTACATAAGTATTCAGACCCTTTACTATGAGACTCAAAATTGAGCTCAGGTGCATCCTGTTTCCATTGATCATCCTTGATGTTTCTATAACTTGATTGGAGTCCACCTGTGGTAAATTCAATTGATTGGACATGATTTGGAAAGGCACACACCTGTCTATATAAGGTCACACAGTTGACAGTGCATGTCAGAGCAAAAACTAAGCTATGAGGTCGAAGGAATTGTCCGTATGGCTCCGAGACAGGATTGTGTCAAGGCACAGATCTAGGGAAGGGTACCAAAATATTTCTGCAGCATTGAAGGTCCCCAAGAACACAGTGGCCTCCATCATTCTTAAATGGAAGAAGTTTGGAACCACCAAGACTCTTCCTAGAGCTGGCCTCCCGACCAAACTGAGCAATCAGGGGAGAAGGGCCTTGTTCAGGTAGGTGACCAAAACTCTGTCACTCTGACAGAGCTCCAGAGTTCTTCTGTGGAGATTGGAGAACCTTCCAGAAAGACAACCATCTCTGCAGCACTCCACCAAGCAGTCCTTTATTGTAGAGTGGCCAGACGGAAGCCACTCCTCAGTAAAAAGGCACATGACTGCCCGCTTGGAGTTTGCCAAAAGGCAGCTAAAGGACTCTCAGACTATGAGAAACAAGATTCTCTGGTCTGATGAAACCAAGATTGAACTCTTTGGCCTGAATGCCAAGCGTTACGTCTGGAGGAAACCTGGCACCATCCCTACGGTGAAGCATGGTGGTGGCTGCATCATGCTGTGGGGATGTTTTTCAGCGGCAGGGACTGGGAGACGAGTCAGTATCGAGAGAAAGATGAACGGAGCAAAGTACTGAGAGATCCTTAATGAAAACCTGCTCCAGAGTGAACCTTCAGGTGAAGGTTCACCTTCCAACAGGACAACGACCCTAAGCACACAGCCAAGACAACACAGAAGTGGCTTCGGGACAAGTCTCTGAATGTCCTTGAGTTGCCCAGCCAGAGCCCGGACTTGAACCGGATCAAACATCTCTGGAGAGACCTGAAAATAGCTGTGCAGCGACGCTCCCCATCCAACCTGAGAGAGCTTGAGAGGATATGCAGAGAAGAATGGGAGAAACTCCCCAAATACAGGTGTGCCAAGCTTGTAGCGTCATACCCAAGAAGACTCGAGGCTGTAATCGCTGCCAAAGGTGCTTCAACAAAGTACTGAGTAAAGGGTCTGAATACTTATGTAAATGTGTTATTCCGTTTTTTTAAATTTTTTTATATACATTTGCAAACATTAAAAACCTGTTTTTGCTTTGTCATTATGGGGTATTGTGTGTAGATTGATGAGGGAAAAAAACAATTTAAATAATTTTAGAATAAGGCTGTAATGTAACAAAATGTGGAAAAAGTCAAGGGGTCTGAATACTTTCCGAATGCACTGTAAATATACCATGTCTAGTTTAGTTTTACATCACAAGAGAGCCTTTGTCCATTGAATAAATGTGTCCAGTACATCACAACAACATATTTTCAACCGTATTTGACAATATTCAATGATACCTCATTTTCCCAGATCATTCTACAGTTTTTGTACTCCTCCATCAGATGAGTGAATCTGTCTTCTTTTTCCTGGGTCTTCTCTTGGATCACTTCATGTTCTCTTTTAAGGGCCTGCAATAAAATTAATCACCCGAGAGATTTTTAATGCAATAATACGTTTTTATGTGTTTATTTAACCTGGACAGAGGGTTTTAAACAGACAGAGAAGCTAATACAAATCAGTTGGGTTGTGTCATTTTAATAATGATTTTAATAAATGAATGAAGGTGAATTAAAACGTGGAAGAGGAGTGAGTAAAAGACAATAAGAGAGGTGTCTTTAAACACAGAATAAACACACTATCATTCAGTTGCACTTTGTGTGTACTATTGTGCAAAGTGTGATCTACAATACACTCCATCATCTTTAGGTGCTGTAAGCACCATCATTTATTTCTGTCCTTGTATAACTTCACTCCATAATCATTTAAATGGTGTAAGAAACCTTTGTTCTGTGACTAAGAGGAAGTGTTTTTATTCTACCGTTTTGTATTTAACCATGTACAATCTGTTCATTTAAATCAAACTTTTCAAATTGTTATATTTTCAGAAAATGTATCATACACCTTTTCTCTTTCAATTCCCTTATAAGTCATGGGTGTAATAAAACATGCTATAAGTTGTCATAGAGCAGAATAACATTTGTATTATGAATATATAAACAAACCCTTTTTTTAATCAAAAAATATAAAAGTACCCTTTACTTTAGCTTAGTTTGTTTGTTAGAAACTAGGAGAAACTAATAATTGCTAAAAGTCCTGACCTGGTACTCCTCTCGCTGTGCTTGAAGCTCCAGCTCCACTCGGCTCACAGCCTGAGTCTGTGTCAGCAGAAGCTGCTGGGTAAACTGCAGGGAGTTCATCACCTCCTGAACACACACACATACACACACACATACACACACACACAAAGGGGGTGGGGTCTGTGTTAATGACATACAGCACAACCGCTTGCCTGACATGCATGGATATCCCCCTCTCGCAACCCCCACAAGCCAACCCCCTTTATTTTACACTGACACACTTTCCCCAAATTCATCAAATGTAACCTTTTAACATTTTCAACCCATCGAGCAACCCACATTATTATGGGGTAATTGGGGGGAAAGGGGTTGGATATGTAATACACTATGCTATGTGTGGGGGGAAATTGATACTGACCTTTTTTCCATTTCTTTCAGTTGTATGCTCATCTCTGAGTTTTTTATTCATTTCTGTTTCCTGAAAAATAATGTAACTATTAACATTTAATTCAAGTAAATTAAGATAACAATGAATGCCCTGCTATATATCCAGAAAAATAACTTTTACCACATGCAGTCTGTGTTGAAGTTGCTGTATGTTTTGCTCTTTGACTGTGAGGTTGCAGTTCTCTTCAGAGCTACCCACGGATGGCACTTTGGCCTTAATAAGCTTGTTATTAAGTTCCTCCACATCCTTGACGAAGAAAGTAACATATGAGTGCCTTAACTTACAAAGTGGGATACTCACATGGTTATCAACCCCAAAACTCAGATCCACATCCATAAGATGGAACAGTAAGAAAACTGTCATTGTAAAATATGTGTAACCTTCAGTCTCTGCCACTTAACAGATCACTATTCCATTTAGCACTGTGCATGCTGTACATTTCTATTACAGAGATACCGCACAGCAATTATATATGGTCTTCTTTGATCTCCTTGGCAGGGAAATATTTGAGTTACACCTCCAGGTACTGCCTGCTCTCCCCAATCTTACCCTCTACACAGCAATCTGTATTCTCTGATGATGTAACACACATTTTAAAATTCATATTTAAATCATGTCTCACCTGTTTTAAGGAGATGATTGTAGACTCTTGTTTTCTATTCACAGAAGTTAGTTTCTTATTGAGTCTCATGGCATCTTCAACTGTAAAAGGGATCAAGAGTTCACAAATGGAAGCTTTCTGAACTAAAATAATTAATTAACTAAATAATGTAATTGTTGACCAAATGAAATATTTCTGGGATTTATGTGTAGCTATTTTCTTTACTGCACATGGAAAAGTGTAACAATTTCCAGACTAACTCCACAAGGCAGACAAATTAATCCTATCTCCTTTAAATTAACAGCAACTGCTGGCCCCACCGTAACTGTATCACCACTTTACATAAATAGTGATACTATGGATTAGTGGCAAAAGATTAACATATTTTTTTAAAACAAGGCGATATAAGTACAACAGAGTTACTGGTTAAATGTCAGACAAGAATGGCTATGGCTACCTGATAATGTATGGCCTGCCACTGTTATCAGACATCACAATAACAAAACACGTTGAGGTTTCTCAGATTAAAAAAAGGCCACCACCGTACTGGTGAATATCTGTTAGTCTTGGGGAAAGTCTTGATTTTAAAACATATGGTAACTAACACTTTACATTAAAGATACACTATGCAGAAATCGCTCTGCCATTTCCTGGTTGCTAAAATTCTAATAGTTCGCCTAATTTATGTGACAAAACAAGCAAGAATAGTGTAGAGAATCATTGTACCATCTAAACCGCTGTGAAGTATCTTTTCCATAAACCAAAATATTGTGTTTTCAGCTGTTGGAAGCTGGTGTACAAAACCGAAAGTAAAAGAAGCAAAAATTAAACCTAAAAACGGAATGCATAGAAATTGCGCACATAGAACAGATCTACCGCTTCTTAGACTTGCTTTCATTCCGAATGACAGATCTATAACTCCCATTTCTATGGGAATTTTGTCAGGTCGCCCAAAAAGTTACATATTGCACCTTTAAGTTGCTTTGCAATGGTATGAGAGCAACTTAAGTGTTACATAAAATACACTGTCTAAATGTGTTAGTGGGCATGGCTGTGGCGGGCATACCGTTTTGCTCCAGCTTCTCGTGGGCCTGCTTGACCATGGCACACTGTCTGGAGAGAGCCCCAAACCTCTTCTCCACCTCCCCCAGTTGGTTCAGGTGGCTGTCTTTGGTCTGGGTCTGCAGCTGCAGCTTTTGCTCCTGTAATAAGCAGTACTAGGTTCTCTCAGTAGAATGGTCAGGATTGGTATGATTTTCCTCAGTCAGCTACCACAAAGGAGGAGGACACTGGGAAAGAGTTTGCTGTCACTTTGGGCTGAGAGGACCTTTGTTTAACATCTTGGCCGCCAGCTCCCCTCCTAGAGATAAGGAGTCAACTTGACACATGCCTGAGAGCCTTTTATTGTTCATCGCTGTCATTATTGTTTGATTGTCTGTATCAAGACACATTTTTTCCTAGCCACTGGAAGGTTAAACAGAGCGAGGCTCAGTTATAAAATATTTTAATAGTGATATTTTCTCGGCTGCACTGGCGGTTCAAGTGTCACACACTCCCTATCCGTTACTCCTGATGAACCATTCCCTCTCCTCATCCTCCTCTTTCATTCCGCCCACTCCCACTCTCCCCCGTCAACAATTTATATAATTGGAATCCTTACCAGCTCGCTTAATTTCTTCTCCAAACTGTACTTGAACAACTGTAAAACAGTAGTAAAAAGACGGTTATGTTTTTCATCAAGATTTCATGACAACTACAGTGCAGACTTTCAGGGAAATGTTATAGAATAACCAAAGCCTCACACACGTGCAAATAACATTCAATAGAAACACAAACTCTTAAGAATTTAACTCACAATACAAACACATGGAATTAAAATGGTTTAAGATAGGACATAAAATAAAGTCAACACAATTGTGCCATAATATTACCAAGAAGTCCATTATAATACTACAAAATAAAATATCAAAAAGAGCCGTTATTGCCCAATCCCAGGGTTAGGTTGTAAATGCAGTGGACCATGGCGACTGCCGTATATCACCTTAGCTGTCTCACCCCAGTGTCTATTCCACACACACCCCAACTCAGAAGGTCAACGGCGGGATAGCGCTTCACCCATAGCCTCCAAATGGGACGAACAGGGGGGAATGGAGAGGTGTCCCGCTCCCTCTGGGTGTGTGTGTTTTCTAGAAACGTTACCTGCAACAATTTCAGTTCCTCCTTCAGACTGTTGATCTCCTTGTCCTTTAACTCGGCTGTCAGCTGGTGCTTTCCCTTCAAAGGAACATTGCCACAGAATAGAATTGTTTAGTTTATTAGAATAAATAGAATAGATTGTATTTGTTAAGTCTAAACTAAACTCAGTAATGTAATTTCTGCATCACTGAATTACTGCATTCCAACAAAACAATATGAAACAATGACCTTTAGTGTCACAGTATGTTGAGAAAAAGGTCAGAAAAAAAGACTATCAATAAAAGAAGATAATTAAAGTGTATCATACCTTTTCACCTTCAACCCCTCTGATTTTGGACTGAAACTTAATTAAGGGGAGAAAATTTAAACAGATTGCAAAACTATTATGATCATGATATCAGAAACAAATGTCACCAAACTATAAAGTAAAGTTGGACATCATTTCAACAAAAAATTAAAGCTGGTTACATTGTTTTTCCTTCACCAGACATCCACATACATCAATGGCGAAGGTGCATAAAGACGGCGGTCCCCATGTACTTACCACAAATGCTTAATTTGCTAAGTTTGCCATATTGTACATTGCTCTCCGTTACTTTTTTTGTATTGTCATTAGCACAGTATACATGATCCCAATACTAGCTCCAAGACAGCGGCAATTTGAAAAAACTAAAAAGTAAATTGTGCTGATTTACTGGCACATTGAACCATGTGGCGCGCCGTAGTTTAAAAACGATGTGGGCAGTGCTAAAACAATTCTGAATTTATGCACATTCGCCATCGTAAAGGTTGATCGTATGTGCCTTTCCTACTTTCCCTTACACAGTAGGAAATGAGCACTGCAGCAACATATTATATGATTTTGCTACGCCCAATCGGAAAAATGGAGACTGAGAAAATCACCTGTTTTTTAACATTGGCAAGAGACTCCATATGTTGATTTGCCATGTTGTCAATTTGATGTTGAAGGGATTCCTACAAAAAATAAGGAATTACATTAACTCAGAAAATAATTCCAGAGGTGAACTGATAAATAATTTAATAATTGTTATTCTCTCGTCATTTGTGAGATATTCTTAATTAGCTATCTTACGCAAGCACACTGACAATAATGAGTAAAGCATTAGTCAATGTCCTCCCGAGTGGCGCAGTGGTCTAAGGCACTGCATTGCAGTGCTAGCTGTGCCACTAGAGATCCTGGTTCGAATCCAGGCTCTGTCGTAGCCGGCCGCGACCGGGAGACCCATGGGGCGGCGCACAATTGGCCCAGCGTCGTCCAGGGTAGGGGAGGGAATGGCCGGCAGGGATGTAGCTCAGTTGGTAGAGCATGGCATTTGTAATGCCAGGGTTGTGGGTTCGATTCCAGTATTTAAAAAAAATAATAATAATGTATGCACTCACTAACTGTAAGTCGCTCTGGATAAGAGCGTCTGCTAAATGACTAAAATGTAAATGTCAAATATTTGCAGCTGTCTCATTCAACTAGCCTAACTAGGCAACAACTAGTCTAACTAGGTACCTTCTGCCATTCTAATTCCTGCTTCTCCAATACAAGTTTACTAATCTGCTCTTCATACCGAGTTTCAGCCTCCTGAAGCAAAAAGACAATACAAATATTAGAAATACATAGCAAATCTCACAGATTTCAAAGTAGTAGTACAGTATTCTTAGCATTGAAGTAATATAATGAAAAATACCAATATATTTTTCTTAAAGATGGAGTTTTATACGGTCCACAGAATACATTCAAAGAGGGAGGCTCAACTATGAATTGAGTTTCAGTAGTTCTTTGGGGAAGTAGCGGTACATTAGAGTGGTGATATTTAGTGCAAAGCCATCCTCATCCTCCCTCGGCCCTGGAAGGCAGGTAAAAGTCAATTGCTTTCCTAGATCTAGGGACTTTTTAATATGCGTGTGGGAGTTGGCTCATGGAGTTTATTTATAAGTTCCCATTAAACTATGCTACCAGCATGGCATACTCGAAAAGTGCACACAAGATAAAGCTGTTAGTTTGCAGAGGAATAATGATTTGATGGGGGGCAAGCCCAGTAAATAGGCTATTAAACTTGGTTATCTAAGTAAATCAAAAGAAGCAACATAGATCAAATAAGGCCTGAGCCACAACACACTGTAAATATCAGGCCTATCCCATATGCAATCTGAATACAGTATGTGAATCACCCTATTATGTGAAAATTCACAACACAGTATTCTAAAATCAGATAAATGCCTGCCATTGGTTTTCATTTAATCTCTTCATAGTCAGGGCATAAAAACACCTGGATTAAGCCTGGAGTGGGAATGCAGGCAGATCAATGAGATGCCCAAACTTTAACTTCATGCCCCTAAACATCCATATTATAATTTTAAATAGGTGTAGTTAAAAGTATTTGCCACTATTCCATCTTCACAATGTATATGAAAACAAATGTGATGGAATTTGGCCGGCGCAAGATAGTCTGACATGACATCCTATGCTTTTAACATCACACCAATAAACCAAAGAACTACAAAGTGTTACTTTAACGGCATGCCTGAGGATCATATTGATTAAATGTTTTTGTCCCAGAAACATGGTAATAACAATAAAATGTGAGAGCCAATAGTTTATTTTCCTCTTATAACCTTTAAACATGTCCAGTGTCAGGTTTAAAGTGCTTGCTACGGGGTACCCTTTTTATAAGCAAATACATTAATTCACCAGGTCTTTGCTTGCATGACCCCGTTCAGATGTGCAACTACAGCTGGCTTGTGTCCAGATGGCCAAAAAGGGCTGTGAGCTTCCTCTGAAAACTCATAATATACCTCCTACGAAATTACACTCCCCAGTTCCTCATGACTTGACCAAATAGAGCCGTAAGTGTCTGAGCTCTTCCTGGTAAACAATGGGATGAAGAGGAAGTTGTTATTGTGGAGACATTCCTGAAAATAAGGATTTTGTTTTATGTTATAATTCCTGTAACAATTTCAGAGAATGTAGAAAGTTATTATCTATCTTTATGTTACCATAACATCAAGAGATATTTGAAGGATCTTTATAAATCACAGTACCCTGTGAATATGTAGTTCTTCCACTGCTTCATGAAGACTTGTTTTAAACTCCAAAACCTGTAAGGAAATTATGCCACTGTCTGTCTCGTGAAGGGTATATGATAACGACAGCTCCTTTTCAAAGTCGTGTCCTCCAGTCTAAAGAGAACAACAATAGTTATATTGTAAGTTATGCAAACAAGCATAGACATACGCATTCTATCATAATGTATGTATTTCTACAGCAACCCTAGCTTACCGTGGTGGGGCGTTTCCCTGACTCTGCACTGACATCCATCAAGATGTTCAAGTCAGGAGAAGGTTTTGTTGGGACTCTTTAACGATCTGATAACTAATGTAAAAATAAAAAATAAATATTGAATGGTGTGTGTACAACAAAGTATATTTGGTATAGGCTTACAGCATTAAAACATTCTTTATACTTTTCAGTCACTAAGTAAACAGCATTGCATGGAGATACAGTGTAGTGATTTGGTAGTAGTTCCACTGTATTGAGAATAACATCTTCAACTCATCAAGGTGGAAATGAAGCTGTCCTGAGAGTCTAATAGGGGTCAGAGCCATAACACTGAATGGACAAATTGCCTGTCATTCAGATTTTAAATGATAGAAGTTATTTAATATGACCTGTGTAGATGGCCCCCTGTCCTCATCATGACTGACTTTTTAAGTAGGTCTCCACTGCCGACGATCCTTTAATAGAAGAAAAGATTTTCTTCATTTAACCTGCACCGTACTCAATCATGTGCAGGGATGAAATGATCCCGTTAGAATTTGCTACTATCATAAATGACATTGTGACCTGGGGGGCCAATGTCTTTATTTGCCTCTCCACTGATTCACTTGAACAGATATTAAACAATTCTATAAACCATGAATAGCTAAATTAAAAGGACACCATCCATATAACGGGATAATTCCCATCTGCAACATGAAGTCTGTATGACCTTTTGTGAGTTATATGACTATTGTCCTGTAATGCACTGAGAAAAAACACTGCCATAATCAAAGCCCTGAGGTGAGGATAATACGTATTTAATCACAATGTCATCTATCGTGATGGCTGGTCTGACTTAAATTCTTAAAGCACAGCTACAGCAAAGTATTTAGGGTTCATATACTACAATTACATAATTACCATGAGGTGGTTACTGAACTCAATAATATTGTTAGAGATTATAAACTGGGTGGTTCGAGCCCTGAATGCTGATTGGCTGATAGCCGTGGTATATCAGACCGTATACAACGGGTATGACAAAACATTACTTTTTACTGCTCTAATTATGTTGGTAACCAGTTTATAATAGCAATAAGGCACCTCAGGGGTTTGTGGTATATGGCCAATATACCACGGCTAAGGGCTGTATGCAGGTACTCCGCGTTGCGTAGTGCATAAGAACAGCCCATAGCTGTGGTATATTGGCCATATACCACACCCCCTCGGGCCTTATTGCTTAATTAGCCTATGTGAAGAAGCATTATAAATTCATACCACACAAAATACTGTGCAAATAAAATAACGGATGCCTATTACTTTCATTATTATGATTAATTTATGGGGTGATTTTAAATGCTTTAGATGACCAGGAACTACATGACAAGAACATGCAGGATATGACGACTAAGGTACCTCACATATGACTCCATGTTGAAATAAAGGTTAAATAAAATAAATAAAACATTCGAGTTAGACGATACAGTAAACCCTTGGTGGGTGGCGGCCTTTTACCTTATCATATATTTTTTCTATCAATATACTGATATCTAACATGTTAAAAAATGGTGCCAGTCTGTTTCTGCATAGTTTTATCATCCTTTCCGGGTATAATCCTTAATGTGTTTACAGCATGTGTACCCTAATAATCCTATGCATTCACCAGTAATTGTTACTAGCACTAGGAGGTGTGAGATGACTAGAAGTACCCACTTAGAGAAGATTGATGGCGCAACTGAATAATTTTTCGAAATATCATAACACACACTGTAACTTTGGTCATTGTAACTTTGTAACATTTAAATATCAAAAGCTTGTGGTTTTAGAAACGATTCTACATTATTGTATGTCAACATCACAAGGTTGCTTCACTTCAACATTACCTTATTTGAACCTGAGTACTAACCAGGTATGACATTGGTTTTCTGTGTTCCAAATATGATTCCGGACTTTAAATAATCTAACATAGCTAAGTCTTATGAAAAATTGTGCGAAATTACTCTCAACACTTACTCTATAACGGAACAGTGTTATATCTAGAATATCAAATTAATTAATTTAATTGTGTCCTGTACATCTCTCTGAATGTCTCAATGCCTATCTCTTTGAATAAAAACGTTCAGCATCATCTGGTCTCCGGGTGATCAATCTAGTTTAATATTTGTTCGATTTCTCCCTGCTTTTTCAGGGACCCCTAAAAGCTATCTCAGGCCCCTGAGGTCCTAGGCCCTATAAGGTGAGAACCACGATGTAGCTGCCAGCCTAAACGTTTTGTCTTGGAAACAGTTGACTCTAGGAACCAAATGGAACGTAACGGGCAGGGGCCTACCTGAATATGTCCAATAGAAAGTCGTTTTCGTTGAAAGACATTTGACGTTTGGAGTAAACGTTTTCCGTTGCAACACATACAAAACGTTTTGCAGCGAAATCCGACTAATGAATACACCCCTGGTCAGTGGTCAACTCAACTCTGGGCTACCGGTAAATCGCTTTCCCCAACCGTGTCTTCAAGTCCTAAGGGCCTAGAGACCAGAACAATTCACTGGCATAGACTTACCGCTAGATCCCCTCTGCCACTACCAGCGAGCTAACGTTAGTTGGCTAACTAGCATGGTGACTTACCATTTTCAGCTGATTTCCGTTGTAGATGTGAAGAAACAGTCACACTTTTTAGAATACACAATAAGTTATTTAAAATAGATATTCTAGCAAGGTTTAGAGTATATCTAATGACAGTGTTGTTTGTTGAGCTACATTTATGAAAAACCATGGCAAGTAACAAAGGTAATGTGTAGGCCTAGCTATCTAGCTAAGTTAGTCAGTTATCTATGTTGGGTAAATTCATAGCAAAGCTCGCGCACAGCCAGGGGAAAAGCGGGTGCACCGAACACACTTTCAGCTCGCGAGGAAAAACTGGACTGAATTTGGCGCTGTTCTGCCACCTGCACAACAGCACATCGTGGTCCTCTGTAGCTCAATTGACGTATGGTAGCTGCAGCCCAATATGGCGACCGGTGGGTGACTGTGCGTTCCATATACGCTGTGTGGCTAGACCTGTACACATTATTCTACATTTGTAAAGGGAAGGGAACACTGCTGCTTCCTCGCTCTCCAACCAAGGTGCATGCAGCAGACTGAAGTGAAGAAGAAATTCAGCAACTCTTGGAGGACAGTGGACGTTTATAAAAGTGCTTATTAAACGTAAACCCAACGCATTTCAGCCGATGGCCTTCGTTTCTCTATGAGAAAAAAGAATGATGCGTTTATACATTTCAAGTGGTAGAGCATGGCGCTTGTAACGCCAGGGTAGTGGGTTCGATCCCCGGGACCACCCATACGTAAAAATGTATGCACACATGACTGTAAATCGCTTTGGATAAAAGCGTCTGCTAAATGGCATATTATTATATTATTAAGTGGTCCTCATATGGGCTCAGGGACCAATCACAATGGGAATACAGAAACCTGACCAATTGCTTTTAAACTGACTGACCAACAGATTGTGATTAAAGTAATTTTACCTAAGTGGCACGATCTGGCTGCCATCTAGTGTTCAAACTGTGTAATTGTTCCGAAGTGTCCTTGACGCTGTATTAGCGTAGTCCTTGGAGTAGAAGACACCAATTATGTAAAAGCGACCTCTTTGACAAAATACTCCATGCTAGTTAGTTTTACTATTCACTACATACTACTATTTTAAATAGAAATGAATAGCCTACATTTTTGTTACATTCGCTCAATTTTTCAAGTTCAATTGATGTAATCAGCAGGGATAATGCCTACTGCATTCTTCTACTATTCTACTTATTATTCTACTGCGTCTTTAACAGCTAATTAAGGTTTCCCTTGCTCACCTGTGGAATGTATAAAAGGGTAACGTTTTGGACAGAATTTGTTTTATTACGTCACCACCATCGTTATCAGTTGAGGAATGGCCACAGTAAAGGAGAGAGCTGCTGCGCTGAGTTTGTCTGGAAAGCTGTGTCTGCGTTCTCCAGGTAAAAACTTTGACATTTATTGATGGATGTAGTTGTATGCACGAATCAACTCCTCATTAGCCTACATGCTCGCCATATTTTTCTAAATAACAATCAAACCAATGACTCCCATGTTTTTTTTTCTTCTAAATATTACTTTCCCCTCCTATAGAAGGCCCTCTTATTTAATTGAACTGACAGTTTGTTGTCCTGGAAGGAATTGTGGTCTGCCAACATCACTGTTGATCATGCACTGGCTGCTTACAGTTTAACCAAGGATATGGTTAAACCTTTCAAACCTGTTTTGCTTTTTTCTTACTCATTTTGTATTACAGGTCATGGCATGGTCAATAAGCCATTCCAGGCCTCTCCTATATGGAGGAGCATCATTGCCAACCTCAAGATGTCAGTGAAGGTGAAGCGAAGGCGCCTTCACCTGAAGTCGCATAATGACTGCTTTCTGGGGTCAGATGCAGTGGACGTGGTGTTGGCCCATATAGTCCAGAGCAAGTTCTTTGAAGGTGCTGACATCTCACGGGACAAGGTGGTGCGTGTTTGCCAGACCCTCCTGGATTGTAAGGTGTTTGAGACGGTTGGAGCAAAAATCTTTGGTAAAGATAAGAAGCAAGATGTTTTCCAGGACAGCAAGGGTTACCTCTACAGGTTTCTGAACACACAAATGCCCTCTATGGATGAACTTGAAAAAGGAGTCCTTTCTCCTGGTATTCAAAGCACTTTTTGCAGTGCTTCTTGCAGGTGGTTATTTGTTTTGATTCTGTTTCTGCTTTGTATTTGAGAAGTCTATGACATTATAATTGGATGTAGTCTGTTTTTTTTATTGACTTTGGCTTCAAATCTTGCAGGCAAGAGGAACAACTCTCTTCACATGGTACACCTCTGAGATTCAACCAACTGTTGGAGACAGGCCTGGGAAACCTGAGTCTGAGTCCAAGCAAAGCACACATTGACTCTCCATTACCACAGACCTGTAAGTCATCTACTCTCATAGTGTAAAGTTGGTATCATCTGATTCAACTACATCAGGGGTGCTGGTGTTGGGCAAAAACTAAAATGTGCGGCATCTCGGTCCCCAGGACTAGTATTGAACACTAGTTGACAGTCCATTCCTTTTACTCTGTAGTGGTTGATGAAGTGTGGCGGGAGGAGACGATGCTGAGACTGCTGCAGCTGGTAGAGCTCCCTATGTTGGACAATCTGTTGGAAAGCGGAGAGGCCTCTCCCCGTCGCATGGCACAGAGGGACCCAGACTTGATTTACACCAGCAACTACCTGGACCGTGAGATCCTGAGGGCCTTCAAGGACTCACAGTATGTAGTGATTAATCATCGGTCTTACTTGAATATCTAATATGGATATTTCTAACATGAATGGAGCTTATCTCATGCAGGCCTACGGTGTACAATATTCCTGGTGGTGAGCGACAACAGTTTCAGTGGCACAGGATTATTTATTTTCTTCTGTTGAAGGGAGGATAATTGGCTTACAGCAGCATTGGACTGTCTGGAGTTCCTGCCTGACCAGCAGGTGGTAGAGGTGAGCCGTGAGCTGCCCAAGTGTCCAGACGTGGTGGGTGTTGGCCAGGGCCAGCCCTGTTGCTCAGGCTCCGGCACCCAGCAGTGCAAACTGCTGCTGTATGATACACTGGTGAAATACTACGGCCAGCCCGACCGCTCATCCCTGCTCGCCAACCACATGTCCGACATCTACACTGGGGTTACCGAATTACTAGGTGAGACTGGAGCTATGACCACTTTATGTTACTTGGGTCATGATTGGCACTGTTTTTATTAAACTTTTGTTTTACTGTTTCTAGGTCTATCATAAGCAATGTGTAGGGCTGCATTAACTTGTACTTCTTTTTGCAGTGAATGCAAAGTTTGATAAAGCTCTTGAGGCACTGCAGTTGTGTTTGAAGCTTCTGCACCCTCGTAAGCGGGAGGAGCTGCACACATTGTTGAGCTTCATGGCTATGGCTGCAGACCCGCTGGAAATCAAGCTGGACAAAGAGGTGAAGACCATGGGGTCAGGGTCAGTTACTGTTATGGGTCAGTTATTTCCGTATGGAGTCAGAGCATTATTATTAATTTACTTTTTACTCATTTAGCAGACGCTCTCTCTCCAGAGCAATTTACAGGAGCAATTAGGGTTAAGTGCCTTGCTCAATATTTTTTTTCAGTCTGCTCTGGGATTTGAACATCTGGACATTCGGTTACTGACCCAACGCTCTTAACTGCTACGCTACCTGCCAGATCTTGATTAACCAGAATCAAATTGTGCTTCATTATGTTGGAATAACTCATATTCTCATTTTCAGATTGAGAACAAAATGGTTGTGAAGATGGCTTTTTCCAGAGCCGTCATCCACAACAAATCTCTAGCCAAAGAGAAAGTGGACCTCCTGGTGCTGTTCATGCTGGACAATCGCCATTACATTTTTAAGGTATTCTTGTTTTGTTGGCAGAGCAGTGACTGATTTTATTTGGGTCCTTGAAAAGCTATGTACAGAGTGGACAAAACATTGTGCTCTTTCTATGAGACTGACCAGGTGAATCCAGGTGAAAGCTATGATCTCTTACTGATGTCACTTATTAAATCCACTTCAATCAGTGTAGTCAAGGGAAGGAGACAGGTTAAAGAAGGATGTTTAAGCCTTGAGACATGGCTTTTGTATGTGTGCAAATTCAGAGGGTGAATCGGCAAGACAAAATCTTTAAGTGCCTTTGAACGGGGTATGGTAGTAGGTGCCAGGTGCACCGGTTTGCGTGTCAACTGCAAAGCTGCTAGGCTTTTCATGCTCGACAGTTTCCTCTGTATCAAGAATGGTCCACTACCCAAAAGAAATCCAGGCAACTTGACACAACTGTGAAGCATTGGCGTTGACATGGGCCAGCATCCCTGTGGAACGTTTGACACATTGTAGAGTCCATTCCCCAATGAATTGAGGCTGTTCTGAGGGCTAAAGGAGGGGGGGGGGGGGTTGCGTGCACGCACACACAACTCAATATTCGAAAGGCGTTAATGATTTGTACAGTGTAAATCCCATGTATTTCTTTTTATTATTAACACTTGTTAAAATGCCTTATGAACGTGCATGCATTCATTACATTATTACGTTTGATACATGGCTGGCTTGAAACATTTCTGCCTCAGATACCAGGATCTTTGCACAAGCTGGTCAGTGACAAACTTGCCAGAGTTGTGCAAGGGGAACAACCAGATGTGACAGGTAAAATATCTATCTGGTAGTAGGCTTTGGAGAGTGCTGACCGCCTCGAATACATCACTTACATTTTGTTCTCTCCGTTGTCCTTAGGGTCCACCTTCTGTCAGCAAGTCTCAACAAAGGCTTATACTGACTGTACTCAAAGAACAACACATGAAGAGCTGTTGGTGTTACTGAGGAATATTAATGAAGACCCAAAGCACTCTGCCAAAGAGAGGAAACGGCTCCTCAGACAATTTTACCAAGGCCACCCAGAAATATTTGTTCAGTATTTTGGGGATTCTATGTCTGCTGTGGGTGTGTAGCCAGTGTCAATGTTGTCAAAAGATCACACTTTGTACAGGCCTAGGTCACTTTGTATGCATGTGATTCTGAATTAAATTTAAATAAAGTCCTAATTCATGGATACCATGGTACTTGAATTTAACTCAAGTGGGAGAATTCTGATTGCATCAGTCTTATACATATTGGTCTTGAAATAAGTTCCCATATAGCCTATTTGTGTTGAGGGATACATTGCACACTGTCATAATCATAAATACTGAAATTGTAGCCTTCTGAGAAACAATGACTTGGAAAGTCATTGACAGATGAGCTCAGTTTCCCACAGTCTCCAAAAGGCAATCTGCAAATTTGAACTCTTGAGGTTCCGAGTTTTTGAATTCTTGACAGTTCGACGTCCTTTTCACCGGTTTCCACAGCCACAAAGTCAAAATTGGCTTTTTGGTCTTTAAAATAAGGTTAGGTTTAAAATCACATTTAAAGAGAAATTGTAGAAATAGGCGGGGTTTATGACTTTGTCTGTGGTAACTAGTGACCATTTTCACTGGAGATCAATAACGTTTAGTGCTATTGGGGATCCTTGGGATGTCCCTACCCTAAATCCTAACCTTAATCATAACCCTTACGGTTTTACATGTCAACTTCAATGGGATGACGTCAGAGTTGGGCCGTCCTGCCGATCCCGTTTAGAATTTTCCAATCAACGCATTTCTGTAACTTCATTAATCATGCCAGAAGTATGTTACCAAATTGATTCTCATGTAACGTTAGCTAGCCAGCCTAGACAGGTCAACGATAATGAAGTAAATGTCTGGCAGTATGTAACGAATCGCTGTCTGTCACACTTGTTTTGGCTTTGTTGCCAGCCAGCAGATGGAGCATGAGGCTTGTGTGCTCCATCACTCAACTGCTGTCCATCAATTTCATGTCTGGCCGAAGAAGTCGATCGAAGCCAAGGTAGCTAATTAGCAAACTACAGTATACGGTTTATTGCACACAGATTGTTTTCTGTTGGCACTTTCTTACTAGTGCATGTAGCGAGGCTGGCAATCTGCTGGGGTAGGGAGGTGATGTCATTTTGAAATCACACAACATTGGTTTAGTCCTGATAAAGAACTAACATTGTTCTGCGCAAGTGATCTAAGCTAATGTAGCTAAAGCCACAGAGCTCGGATTGTTTTTGTTTCATCACCATAATAGGATGGTCAGACATCACACAACTGAAAGTGAATTTTCCTAATTTATTTTTCAGTTCCTGGCCTGAAGTGAGAGGAGCAACATGCCCAACGACTCTGACAAGCCTGGGGGTGGAGAAGACGAGCGCACAGAGCACAGGACTGACTCCTCTGAACAGTCCCTTAGTAAGAGAGTCCGAAGAGGCACACCCAGTCCTCATAGAGGGAACACCCCACAGTGTGAGTAGCACCTATAGGGTGGAAGTAGGGCCTGTCATGACATAGCTGCCTTAATGGTTCAAAATAAGGTGCACTATATGAAGGCTTGAAGTCCAGAACTAGCAGATGTCATGTAAATATAAGTTGGTCCACATTCCTTTTGAGAGCTGCATAACCTGTTGCCGTTGCTCCCCTGTTTCACAGCCAGCCCACCAAGGTTTGTGTCAGTGGATGAGCTCATGGAGACTGCTAACGGTGTGACCAACATGGCCCTGGCGCATGAGATGGTAGTGTTCACTGACTTCCAGGTGAAGCCCTCAGAGCCAGCAGAAGGAAGGTGAGCTCCTTGGATAGTCTTACGAATAGAAGTGGCTGTCACTATGTATTTTGATTGCTGTGCCATTGTTGGGATCTATTTTCTTAGAATTAGATGTGATGCCTAGCTTAAAAAGAATACATTAATGATTAAACATAATAGATTTGTGCTGTACTGATATAGATTGTTTAACATAACAAGCTGTGACTAATGTGAGGAACCGTTAGGGGGGAGGCTGAGATAGACTTGTGACACACACACACACACACACACTGCCTCTTTGTTAAACCGCTCAAGGACGTGTACTGCAACAATGAAGAAGAGGAAACTATGTCTGAGGGTTGCTGACTCTCGAGACAAGTTGCAAAAAACAACTAATGCCCGGCAACAGTGAAGCGCCAAGAGGCTGGGACCAGCCTGAGCGCCAACGATAGGTTGAGTAAGTCTAAACCACGCTCAGCCTCTACTCTGATAGGCCTGCCTGGAGCAGGAACTATCTCTGTCAGAGTATCAAAATAATAACTTTGGGTTGGGACAGTTAGTTCTCTGTTTTGCCCTGCGAGGTGTTAGTGAACCCGTATATACGAAAATTGCATTTACCATTTATTCGCTTGACTAATTATATTAATAAAAAAGCTGAGAATATATTCAGTGACTTAGTGTTAAATTCTGTTCTGATACCAGATTCGAATTACGCAACTTAACAAAGAAACATGGTGATGAGGGAGATTTTATTTTGTGGACTATTAGATATAACTGGGTTAATCACAAACATAGTTTTTGAATTCTTTGTTGCTAGGCGGAAGACTTAGTTGGGTTATTTCAGTGTGTGGGTGAAGTGAAAGGTGACCTAGGGTCGAATTGCTCTCTTACCACCATTATAGACAAAGGAAGTGGGAGGAGCAATAAAGAAGCAAGAGACAGTCTCAAAAATAAATAAGGGATGGCAATTGGATGATAAATTACCAATATTACCTAAGTGATTGTTTAGGTAGGTGGTAATATTGACACATGGGCAAAACGTGTCAAAAGGGGGATGATAGTAGATGGTAGGATTAAATAATAAATATATACGAAGGAGAGGACAAAATACTTTAAAAAACAATTTTTTAGATACAGTCTAGAAAGATAATACTGATGTGAACGGTATGATTAGAGAGGGGTTAAGGAAAACACACAGGAGAGCAGTAAGAAATGGGGTACAAGGTCTACCGATAGTATTAATGACGATCAGGAGAACTCCAGATAAAGAAGGGTTATTGCCATTGGAGAAGGGATTTGGTAGACCATACAGAATACCCGAGTTAGGAGGACCGGAGCAGTCAGAAATAGAAATTGAGAGCTGAACACGTGTGAAGGTAGTTTATTAACCACACCTGTATGTCAGAGGTTTTGTGCCCCACAGGTGAACTAAAGGAGTAGGTGACCCACTCTATCTAACCAGGTGACTGGTGAGGATCCAGTCCCTAAAGAAGAAAAACTGGAAGCAGGCCTGTTGGGAAGGGCCCTATCAGGTTATATTGGTCACTGCTTTTGCCATTAGAATAGCAGAAAGAGCAACCTGGGTCCACGTTACCCACTGCAAAAAGGTAAGAACACATGCAAGCACCACTGAACACACGCAGAGTTAGAGAGAAGAACTGGACCAATAGGGTCTGGGGATCACCTCTGTTAACGAAGATCTCCTACCCCGACCTATCATCACTGTAGTGTGTTCTCAGGGTGTGAGTATGGGGTAGTACCAAGCAGAAAGACTGAGGACAGGAGAGGGTTGGCGGTTTTTGGGAATATGGGTGACTTGAGCTGCATCATAGTCTCGGCAATGGTCTTGATATGTCAAGATCCACCACCAATTATGCTATGCCCTTACCATTGTTAAGAAGTAAAAGAGAAGAGAAGCGACCCGACATACTGACCGTCAAGGACGAGTGGCCTACAAAATGGGAGTCAGAGAAGGGCAGACTGTCAGATTCAAAATAAGGGTTAGGGACGTAGCCAACGGGTGGGGTACATGTCAATAAGCAAATTGGGATTATAAAATCCCATTATATTCGTGTTCGGCCCCCACGGCGGATTGTTCCTAGACTCAAGTGTTTAAACACACTTGGGGACGGGGATATGAGACCGGGCGGGACTGAACATCCAGATGGGGGGTAAAGAGAAACAAAGACATCACCAATTATCAATTGGAGATAGTAGTAATGTGACGGACTTCCGAACTTAAGCACAGGAGAGAATTCTAAACCTTACAGCCCCTGTAACCGATGTGTGGTGGGCGTGTGCCAGTAAAGGCAGTATAAGGCAGAGAATTCCAAAAGGGTGGCTAGATACGTGCGCCCTGGTTCTACTGGTTCAGCTAGTTAGAATTAGTCACCAGGAACCAAGGATTAAACAGATGTAGGAGGAGTTTTAACAAGAAGGAGAATAGCCCTATTTAGATGGATGCGATTGGGATACCAAGGGGGGTATCGGCTGGATACCGAGCTATGAAACAATTAGGGAAAGGGTTTACTACCACGTTCTTTTGGTGGGTGACAAACCAAATTGTGGATTGGATTAATTATATCTATTACGACCAACAACGATTTATTGGCTAGACTAGGGATGCAGCAAAAGGGATCTCTGAACAATTATCCGCCATCTCACTCATGACTTAGTAAAAGAGGTTGGCTCTAGATCAGGCAGAAAGGGGCGGTGTCTATAGAATGGTAAGCCATTGTTGCACATTTATCCCTAACAATACCAGTCCTGACGGGAGTATCTCTAAAGCCCTAGTTGGTTTAGATAAACTATCAGCTGAAATGAAGAGCATGGCTGGAGTGGAGGAAACCGGACTGTTTTCTTGGTTGGGTGAGTGGTTTTGTAAGTATGCTGCACTGGTGGTTACTGGATTTCTGACCCTAATCGTTATGTTTTTAATTTTGATGTGCTGTGCTGCCTGTATTATCCCTTGTCTGAGAAAGTCTGTTACAGATGTCGTGCACGCTGCTGGTATGATGCCTTTGCTGGAGGCACAAGAAGGAGATGCAGAAACTGAGTCTAGCTTTCGGAGGAAAATGGGGTTGACTAAGGATGACCCTTGGTTTGCTATTGGTAAGGTGGTGGAGTGACACCCTAGTGGGTGTCTAAAGGGGGAATCAAAATTCCCTGTTTGTGTTTTTATGTTTTATAAATCTTTTTTAACTATTGTGAATGTTTGTCTTTCCTTATGTGAAGGTTTGAAGTTCCTGGGTGGCTGGTAGCCAACCTAGTACAAGTTAGGTGTGGATGGAAGGACTAAAGGCCTTTTTATTATCATTATTGCCTATTAATAAAAGTGTGATTCTTTTTGTTTGTATTGTATTTTAATGAGTGACACCCTAGTGGGTGTCAAAAGGGGGTATCCTAAATTTCCCTGAAATTTCTTATTTTGGGTTCACACCCAGCGGGTGTGAAAAGGGGGATTGTTGGGATCTATTTTCTTATAATTAGATGTGATGCTTAGCTTAAAAAGAATACATTAATGATTAAACATAATAGGTTTGTGCTGTACTGATATAGATTGTTTAACATAACAAGCTGTGACTAATGTGAGGAACCGTTAGGGGGGAGGCTGAGATAGACTTGTGACACACACACACACTGCCTCTTTGTTAAACCGCTCAAGGACATGTGTACTGCAACAATGAAGAAGAGGAAACTATGTCTGAGTGTTGCTGACTCTCGAGACAAGTTGCAAAAAACAACTAATGCCTGGCAACAGTGAAGCGCCAAGAGGCTGGGACCAGCCTGAGCACCAACGATAGGTTGAGTAAGTCTAAACCACGCTCAGCCTCTACTCTGATAGGCCTGCCTGGAGCAGGAACTATCTCTGTCAGAGTATCAAAAGAAGAACTTTGGGTTGGGACAGTTAGTTCTCTGTTTTGCCCTGCGAGGTGTTACAGTGAACCTGTGTATACGAAAATTGCATTTACCATTTAATAAAAAAGCAGAGAATATATTCAGTGACTTAGTGTTAAATTCTGTTCTGATACCAGATTCGAATTACGCAACTTAACACCATGCACAATTGTAAGACCTGATGTACTGATGCTAGCATCCACATTTTGTATTGTCATTAAAATTCTTCTTCTTGCTGTGCTCCCAGTTTGGAAAAAAAGAGTGAAGGAGATGATGCATAAAGCATTCTGGGACATTCTGGAGGCACAGTGGAGCGAGAACCCACCATCTTATGATAATGCAATCAAACTTCTGGCAGAGATCAGAGGTAAGACAGCTGAGGGTTAGGAGGACCGTTGACACTTGGAGGCAAACAACAGACCAAATAACCTTGATGGATAAGTTTGCTAGGCCATGTTTTATCATTCAAAAGATAATTTTTTATTAATTCTCCTAGACGCTGCTGTCCTTTCTGCTACCGGGTCATGGGCGACTGAGGGGCCAAATTGAGGAGGTACTAGACCTCTGATCCAGCAGCAGGCAGAGAACGGAGCTCTGGACATCAGTAAGGTGGTTGAGTTTGTCGTTGGTATGATGGGTTCACTCTGCGCTCCGAGCCAAGCCGAGGAAATCAGGAAGCTTATGGAAATCACAGACCTTGTGCCTCTATTAAAGTAAGTCAGCAGTCAATGCTTTTGAGTGCTGGAATGGGGTTATGTTGCTACCTCCGCCTTTGTGCAAGGAGGAGCAGGAGGAGCACTGTCAGCACTGCCAGAGCCCTGCAAAATGACATCCAGCAGGCCACAAATGTGCATGTGTCTGCTCAAACGGTCAGAAACAGACTCCATGAGGGTGGTATGAGGGCCCGACGTCCACAGGTGGGGGTTGTGCTTACAGCCCAACACCGTGCAGGACGTTTGGCATTTGCCAGAGAACACCAATATTGGCAAATTCGCCACTGGCGCCCTGTGCTCTTCACAGATGAAAGCAGGTTCACACTGAGCACATGTGACAGACGTGACAGAGTCTGGAGACGCCGTGGAGAACGTTCTGCTGCCTGCAACATCCTCCAGCATGACCGGTTTGGCGGTGGGTCAGTCATGGTGTGGGGTGGCATTTCTTTGGGGTGCCGCACAGCCCTCCATGTGCTCGCCAGAGGTAGCCTGACTGCCATTAGGTACTGAGATGAGATCCTCAGACCCCTTGTGAGACCATATGCTGGTGCGGTTGGCCCTGGGTTCCTCCTAATGCAAGACCTCATGTGGCTGGAGTGTGTCAGCAGTTCCTGCAAGAGGAAGGCATTGATGCTATGGACTGGCCCGCCCGTTCCCCAGACCTGAATCCAATTGAGCACATCTGGGACATCATGTCACGCTCCATCCACCAACGCCACGTTGCACCACAGACTGTCCAGGAGTTGGCGGATGCTTTAGTCCAGGTCTGGGAGGCAATCCCTCAGGAGACCATCCGCCACCTCATCAGGAGCATGCCCAGGCGTTGTAGGGAGGTCATACAGGCACGTGGAGGCCACACACACTACTGAGCCTCATTTTGACTTGTTTTAAGGACATTACATCAAAGTTGGATCAGCCTGTAGTGTGGTTTTCCACTTTAATTTTGAGGGTGACTCCAAATCCAGACCTCCATGGGTTGATACATTTGATTTCCATTGATAATTTTTGTGTGATTTTGTTGTCAGCACATTCAACTATGTAAAAGAAAAAGTATTTAATAAGATTATTTCATTCATTCAGATCTAGGATGTGTTATTTTAGTGTTCCCTTTATTTTTTTTAGCAGTGTATATGTTTATGTGACACAACTGATGTCTCCCTTTCTTTGTCATACTAACAAGGCCTTATTTTCCAAAAATGTGTGCCTGGAATTTCTAACATCCCTGTCACTACTGTGATATTGTCATACTCTGTCTAATAGGGCATTATTTCCAGTGTTGGATAAAATGAAACTTGATATGGCCAATTTTGCAGTCAGCAGCATCCGACCCCACCTTCTGCAGCAATCCGTTGAGTATGAACGGAAGAAATTCCAGGAGTTTGTCGAAAAACAACCCAGTAAGAAGGACATCATTAGCGTCTCACAACTGATCATTGTTAATCACTAATGCTTCAATCATCATTGGCTGAACAAACGTACCTTAGCTGTTTTGTGCTGCACTTGAATGGCTCTTACTGTAGATAATGTACAGTGCCTTCAGAAAACTATTCACACACCTTGGCTTTTTCCACATTTTGTTGTGTTAAAGTGGGATGAAAATGTATTTAATTGTATTTTTTTTGTTGATGATCTACACAAAATACTCTGTCAAAGTGGAAGAAAAATTCAAAAATAAAATAAATGAATGGAAAATAAAACACGAATATATTTTGATTAGATAAGTATTCAACCCCCTGAGTCAATACATGTTAGAATCAACTTTGGCAGTGATTACAGCAGTGAGTCTTTCTGGGTAAGTCTCTAAGAGCTTTACAAACCTGGATTGTACAATACTTGCCCGTTATTATTTTTCAAATTCTTCAAGCTCTGTCAAGTTGGTTTTTGATCATTGCTAGACATCCATTTTCAAGTCTTGCCATAGATTTTCAAGCCAGTGTGAGTCAAAACTGTAACTAGGCCACTCAGGAACATTCAATGTCATCTTGGTAAGTAACTCCAGTGTATATTTGGCCTTGTGTTTTCGGTTATTGTCCTGCTGAAAGGTAGTGTCTGTTGGAAAGCAGACTGAACCAGGTTTTCCTCTAGGACGTGGTCTGTGCATAGCTCTATTCGTTTTATTTATAAAAAGCATTTTTTTTGTCCATTTAAAATAACATCAAATTGATGAGACATTGTGTAGACAGTGTAGACATTGTTAATGTTGTAAATGGCTATTGTAGCTGGAAACTGCTGATTTTTTATGGAATATCTACATAGGCGTACAGAGACCCATTATCAGCAACTATCAGTCCCGTGTTCCAATGGCACGTTGTGTTTGCTAATCCAAGTTTATCATTTTAAAAGGCTAATTGATCATTAGAAAACCCTTTTGCAATTACATTTACATTTTAGTCATTTAGCAGACGCTCTTATCCAGAGCGACTTACAGTTAGTGAGTGCATACATTTTTCATACTGGCCCCCCGTGGGAAACGAACCCACAACCCTGGCGTTGCAAGCGCCATGCTCTACCAACTGAGCTACAGGGGACTAACAGGCTCAAAATGTCCAGAAACAAAGAACGTTCTTCTGAAACTCGTCAGTCTATTCTTGTTCTGAGAAATGAAGGCTATTCCATGCGAGAAATTGCCAAGAAACTGAAGATCTCATACAACGCTGTGTACTACTCCCTTCACAGAACAGCGCAAACTGGCTCTAACCACAATAGAAAGAGGAGTGGGAGGCACAACTGAGCAAGAGGACAAATACATTAGAGTGTCTAGTTTGAGAAACAGGCGCCTCACAGGTCCTCAACTGGCAGCTTCATTAAATAGTACCCGCAAAACACCAGTCTCAACATCAACAGTGAAGAGGTGACTCCGGGATGCTGACCTTCTAGGCAGAGTTGCAAAGAAAAAGCCATATCTCAGACTGCCCATCTTAATCTTTTCTTTTTATTGGCCAGTCTGAGATATGGCTTTTTCTTTGCAACTCTGCCTAGAAGGTCAGCATCCCGGAGTCGCCTCTTCACTGTTGACGTTGAGACTGGTGTTTTGCGGGTACTATTTAATGAAGCTGCCAGTTGAGGACCTGTGAGGCCAAGTCATGACAAATCTGTGTTTGAAATTCACTGCTCGACTGATGGACCTTAAAGATAATTGTATGTTTGGGGTACAGAGATGGGGTAGTCATTCAAAAATCAAGTTACACACCATTATTGCACACAGTTAGTCTATGCAACTTATCTGACTTGTTAAGCTAATTTTACTCCTGAAGTTATTTAGGCTTGTCATAATTATAACTTTTAATGTTTTATTAATTTGTAAAAATGTCCCAAAAACATAATTCCAGTTTGACATTATGAGTTATTGTGTGTAGATCAGTGACACAAAATCTAAATGTAATCCATTTTATATTCAGGTTGTAACACAAAATCTAGAAAAATTCAAAGGGGTCGAATACTTTCTGAAAGCATTGTAAATGTTTGTGGAGTAATATGCAGATGCCTTAGACTTCACTGAGAAGTGGCTTCAAGACTCAAAAATCTCTACTCCATGAAGATCAAGCGGTTGGGCCAGGTAGTTCCACCACTTCCCTCACTGTGCACAACCATGCTTACCTGCATCTGCTTAAGTGGGACCACGCCTCTGATCCATTCCCTGAGGTAGGCATGTCTATCATACACCTTGCACAGGCCTGTGGCCTAACAGTGGTTTAGGACTGGCTTTTAGAAAATCATCACGTTTTTTCTCTCTGCCCTGGACCAGGTGCATTTCCAGGAGATGCAGCAGGACTTGGATCAGCTGGTTCTGGTGGCGTCTGTGCTGCTCATAGTGTACAACACCACAGGGGAGGCCATCTCAGGCCTGCCAGGCCTTATGGACAGACTCAAGAGGACCATTAGGGTTCTGCTCAGAGAGCTGCACATGCCGTAAGTACACATTTAAACTAGTGATGTGCATTCAGTCTTTTCGGTGAGCCGGATCTTTAGGCATAGTAACTACTCTTGTTTGTCATACATAATACTCAGAGCCCTCATTCATTTTGTGAATTTATGAACTTACCCAACCTTTAATTTTGCAGATTGTAACTTCCATCAATGTAATTGTCTGCATCACTTCCAATCCCCCATATGGTTTGTTTTCGCATATAAACTCAGCAAAAAAACTGTCAACTGCGTTTATTTTCAGCAAACTTAACATGTGTAAATATTTGTATGAACATAAGATTCAACAACTGAGACATAAACTGAACAAGTTCCACAGACATGTGACTAACAGAAATTGAATAATGTGTCCCTGAACAAAAGTAAGTCAGTATCTGCTGTGGCCACCAGCTGCATTAAGTACTGCCGTGCATCATCTCCTCATGGACTGCACCAGATTTGCCAGTTCTTGCTGTGAGATGTTACCCCACTCTTCCACCAAGGCACCTGCAAGTTCCCGGACATTTCTGGGCGGGAATGGCCCTAGCCAAGGTGCAGAGGAAGCCTTAGCTACCATTGGAGAAAGGATGTGTGTGGAGCTAAGTGGATGTCTGTCTGAACATGGCTTTTCCACGTTCTCCACCAACCGGCAGAGCATTCTGAAAGGCCAGATCTCAGCTGTTACTCTCCCAGACAACACCATCTGCAAGCTTATAGGTAACCTAACTTCATTCTATGTCATCCACAGTTTAATGTATTTTGCCAAATGCTTTCCCCAATTCCTCTCCATAAAGTTCTGTGCAAAATATAGTTTGTCTGTATCTTCGGTCTGTTCCTAGATCATCGTTTACATGTGTGGTCGTGGCAATTACATGATCTGCCTGTGATGATAGCATACCTAGTTTGCTGCTCTACTGTGACAGTTTAACACTGAGCATGACAATTATTTCCTTACTCAGACTCCCGCATCCAGACCTACCTGCTTGCCTTGCTGGAGTCCAGTCACAGGAGTGCTCCAACCCTACCAGGGGGCCTAGCTCCAGTCAGCAAAGAGCTGGAAGAGATTGCCATGAGGTTTGGCCGTCTGGTCCACTTCAACAAGTTGGTTTATTCCCCTTTCTACCAAAAGATACTACAGGAGATTGTGCAAGAAGGGGAAAGTCACGACACCTAGGCTTGAACACTGAACTGTTAAATAAAATGGGATCACTGTAGGTTATCCATTTTTTTCCATTATATGGCTAGAGATAATGCAATGATGCCAATATTAATTGATATGAAAATACTTATACAAGTTCTGTTGCATTCACTTTTTACTTATTTGATGATGGGTGTCTCACATCTGTTTATGGATTGGTACAGCAACCACAGGTAAGAAGGGCACAATGCAAAACTGCATGTTTTTCTTAAATATATATATATATACACACATATACAGTGGGGGAAAAAAGTATTTGATCCCCTGCTGATTTTGTACGTTTGCCCACTGACAAAGAAATGATCAGTCTATCATTTTAATGGTAGGTTTATTTGAACAGTGAGAGACAGAATAACAACAAAAAAATCCAGAAAAACGCATGTCAAAAATGTTATAAATTGATTTGCATTTGAATTAGGGAAATAAGTATTTGACCCCCTCTCAATCAGAAAGATTTCTAGCTCCCAGGTGTCTTTTATACAGGTAACGAGCTGAGATTAGGAGCACACTCTTAAAGGGAGTGCTCCTAATCTCAGTTTGTTACCTGTATAAAAGACACCTGTCCACCGAAGCAATCAATCAGATTCCAAACTCTCCACCATGGCCAAGACCAAAGAGCTCTCCAAGGATGTCAGGGACAAGATTGTAGACCTACACAAGGCTGGAATGGGCTACAAGACCATCGCCAAGCAGCTTGGTGAGAAGGTGACAACAGTTGGTGCGATTATTCGCAAATGGAAGAAACACAAAATAACTGTCAATCTCCCTCGGCCTGGGGCTCCATGCAAGATCTCACCTCGTGGAGTTACAATGATCATAAGAACGGTGAGGAATCAGCCCAGAACTACACAGGAGGATCTTGTCAATGATCTCAAGGCAGCTGGGACCATAGTCACCAAGAAAACAATTGGTAACACACTACGCCGTGAAGGACTGAAATCCTGCAGCGCCCGCAAGGTCCCCCTGCTCAAGAAAGCACATATACATGCCCATCTGAAGTTTGCCAATGAACATCTGAATGATTCAGAGGAGAACTGGGTGAAAGTGTTGTGGTCAGATGAGACCAAAATGGAGCTCTTTGGCATCAACTCAACTCACCGTGTTTGGAGGAGCAGTGGCGGCTCCTGAAAAAATTCTCAGGAGGGGCAATTTTTCTGATGATTTAGGTGACCTACACACATTTTAAAAAAGATATGTCCAGCAACAACATGAAGACAGGGGCAGCATATAAGTCAATACCAGAAGCATTTATTGACTGATCTGGGGAGATGGATTCCAGTTTCTGTGACAGATTATAAATAATCTCTGATGCCTTTGTTATATTAGCTTTTGGTTGAATGTACTGTCGTAGTAAATATATAATGTTATAGCTTGGTCTGACTAAAATCTTGTGCATGACCCATTTTGTGTTGGGCGTTTGTTTTCAATCAATGCTGTTCCTATCCTATAACAATGGACAAAAGAGTCCTATCTTGTCAGCCTTGTCAGCAGGTGGCCAAGGACAACACCCACGCCATAGGTCTCTCAGTTCTTCCAACTCACGAGTTCTTGCTCTGAGGACACACACACACACACACACACACACACATCATCACTGATAACACACACACACACACACATCATCACTGTTAAACACACACACACACACACACAAAAATCCCCTCTCTTTAGGCTGAACATTTGAAGACAGAGAACCCGACTCAGAGCCAATGCAACAGTGGAGGGGACCTCGCCCAACTCATCAGGACCAATCAGAAGATCAGAACTACTAGATTCAACCTACATCATTTATTGTATAAAATGTCTGCACACAATGTTTTCGGGGCTCTCTTCTCCCTAAGAGTTTGACGAACGAGTCCGTGCACGCGATTCCAGATATCTTTACCTCTGAATAAACTGCCTTTATTATACCATATCCACCCTGTCCAAAGTCTCTACTTGGTCTCAGTTCTCCAGTAAACTTGTGATTATCAACAGTACACAACGGTAACAAACAATTGGGGGAACTCACGGGGCAGATAGTAAGGTCGCAATGACACAGAAAGCAGTTCAATGTCGGGGTACAGAGTCGCTCTCTTACCAGGATCGCGGTCCGCTCTGACCAGGGTGAAGCCGGCCGGCTCCACTTCTCTGTCCGGGACTCTGTCATCCAGCCAAGTCTCCCAGCTGTATTGGGATTCCGCTGCCAGCAGCGTTTTCATTATTTAGTCCGTTCGTAGCGGGTATGTACACGATCAACAAGATCAGTCCAAAACCAACCACTGGAAATCCATGGTTGGCAGAATGTTTGTAAACTAAGTCTACAAATTAAAAACATAAAATAACGCCACACTGCAGGTCGCAACAGAGACGCTGCTAGCCGCTATTGTCTTAGTTACGTTCATGGTTACGTCACGTATGACAAAAGCGCGTAAGTGCAAGCCCACAGACACCCATAGAGAATGTATTGAAAGCTTTGAAATTTGAAAAAAATAGATTTTACATGACAGGCTATGAGAGACTTCTGGGCGATTTTCAACTTGACTGAAATCGCCCCAAAAACGGGTGGGGCCATTTGAAGCACGACTTTAGCCTGATTTGACATTTAGTGGCTGGCAGATCAGACGTGAACACTGATAACTACTGTTGCCGTGATATAATTGATTAGAAAAAAAATCCCTTCCTTTTCCCGTTTGGCAGTGCGTCGCCCATATCGCCCTATTGAACAGGCCGTCCCTGTGGAGGAGGAGGAATGCTGCCTATGACCCCAAGAACACCTTCCCCACCGTCAAACATGGAGGTGGAAACATTATGCTTTGGGGGTGTTTTTCTGCTAAGGGGACAGGACAACTTCACCGAATCAAAGGGACGATGGACGGGGCCATGTACCGTCAAATCTTAGGTGAGAACCTCCTTCCCACAGCCAGGGCATTGAAAATGGGTCGTGGATGGGTATTCCAGCATGACAATGACCCAAAACACATGGCCAAGGCAACAAAGGAGTGGCTCAAGAACAAGCACATTAAGGTCCTGGAGTGGCCTAGCCAGTCTCCAGACCTTAATCCCATAGAAAATCTGTGGAGGGAGCTGAAGGTTCAAGTTGCCAAACGTCAGCCTCGAAACCTTAATGACTTGGAGAAGATCTGCAAAGAGGAGTGGGACAAAATCCCTCCTGAGATGTGTGCAAACCTGGTGGCCAACTACAAGAAACGTCTGACCTCTGTGATTGCCAACAAGGGTTTTGCCACCAAGTACTAAGTCATGTTTTGCAGAGGGGTCAAATACTTCTTTCCCTCATTAAAATGCAAATCAATTGATAACATTTTTGACATGCGTTTTTCTGGATTTTTTTGTTGTTATTCTATGTTCAAATAAACCTACCATTAAAATTATAGACTGATCATGTCTTTGTCAGTGGGCAAACGTACAAAATCAGCAGGGGATCAAATACTTTTTTCCCTCACTGTACATACATACATACATACATACAATGTATTCCCAGAGGATAGCACTTAAAATGATTAATAATTAAAACACTTTCTTCTGTAAACTGCTATGTGTACTGTAAAGTACACATCAATGACATGGATACTTATTGGTGCCTTGCAAACCTTCATGGACCAGCTGATAATTCATGATTTGGTCATTGTTTAGGCTAAACATGTTTTTAAATGTTTTTATGAAAGGATAAATGGTAATACTGAACCATACACCATGGTTTTACAAGCTTTGTTTGCTTGTTGGCTTACTGATGCAGATGAAACCAGTCATGCATACAAATGTGTACACTGAGTATACAAAACATTAGAAACACCTTGCTTATATGTAGTAGTTAACCCGCTGCCTTTTTGTGACTTTGAAGGTGAGAATGAGAAGAAAAATATTTAGAGGAACTAAATACTATATAAAACCAAAACATATATAGTGTATATATATTTCCTTTGTTGAAGAAATTAAACTAGTTTGTAACCCCAGGCTTTTTTTCCATGTTGACTATGAACTTGCTTGTTTACCCAACTGTGGGACAGACTATGTTTGTTCCCACACTCAGACTCTTGGCCTCCCATCCTATTCTAACCACCTCTCGCCGGCTTTGTATTCATGTTACCTGATGAAATTGCTGTACAATATTATCTTGTTGCCATCTAATGCACATTCAAATGTCATAAATCAACACTGCAGAGCTCTCCCTGTCCTCTGCCGTGCCATGATTGTATTACTGCTGATGATATCTGGAAATGTGCATGTACACCCTGGCCCATCTACTGTTGCTAGCCCCAATTCTGACTTGTGTTCTGATATCTGCTTCACTGATTTCTGCTCTCGTAAAAGCCTGGGTTTTCTGCACGTTAACACTAGAAGCTTATTACCTAAAATTGATCAATTGAAAGTGCTCCAATCCAGATGTGTTTGTCATTACTGAGACGTGGTTAAGAAAGAGTGTTTTGAAGACTGATGTTAACCTTTCTGGTTAAAATCTTTTTCGGCAAGACAGATCTTCCAAAGGTGGTAGAGTAGCAATCTTTACCAAGGAACACCTTCAGTGCTCAGTTGTCTCCACCAAGTCTGTCCCCAAACAATTTGATTTGCTGGTTTTAAGCATTAAACTTTCAAATAGCTCTTTGTTGACTGTTACTGGGTGTTATCGTCCACCATAAGCACCGGCCTGTACCCTAAATGCCCTAAAATCTCTCCTGGCCCCTTATACTAAGTCTGAATTTGTCCTTCTAGGTGACCTAAACTGGGACATGCTTAAACCACCTGACCAAGTCCTAAAGCAATGGGACTCCCTAAATCTTTCTCAGATTATTACCAACGGGACTCCAAACACCCAGAAAAGGCTACTCTCCTTGATGTTATCTTCACAAATAATCCTGATAGGTATCAGTCTGGTGTTTTCTGCCTGTATTCGTAATGGCTGCTCAGTGAAACGACCTGTCCTGATTTGTCATAGACGCTTGCTAAAAAAATAATATGAGCAAGCCTTCCTTCATGACCTGGCCTCTGTAAATTGGTATAGAATCAGCTTGATCCCCTCTGTCGAAGACGCTTGGACCTTCTTTTTTGATATTTTCAGTGGTATTGTTAACAAACATGCCCCCATAAAGAAAATGAGAATTAAAAACAGGTTCAGCCCCTGGTTCGACCGTGATCTGGCAGAGTTACTTCACCTCAAGAATTCCATTTGGCAAAAGGCTCGGCACACGCATGCTCAGGCTGACTGGCTCTCATTCAGGCAAAGGAGAAATAAGTGCACTCAGGCTATCCGGAAGGTCAAAGTTAGATACTTTAAGGAGCAGTTCTCTCTCTGTGGGTCTAACCCCAAGAAGTTCTGGAAAATGGTTAAAGACCTGGAGAATAAACCCTCCTCCTCACAGCTGCCCATGTCCCTTAATGTTGATGATGTGGTTGTTACTGACAAGGAACACATGGCTGAGCTCTTTAATCACCACTTCATTAAGTCAGGATTCCTATTTGACTCATCCATGCCTCCTTGCCCGTCCAACATTTCCTCATCTCCCACCCCTTCTAATGCGACTAGCCCCGATGCTCCTCCCTCTTTTCCCCCTGCCCCGCTACAAAGTTTCTCCCTGCAGGCGGTCACAGAGTCCGAGGTGCTAAAGGAGCTCCTTAAACTTGACACCAAAAAAAACATCTGGGTCAGATGGTTTAGACCCTTTCTTCTTTAAGGTTGCAGCCCCTATCATCGCCAAGCCTGTCTCTGACCTTTTTAACCTGTCTCTCCTCTCTGGGGAGGTTCCCATTGCTTGGAAGGCAGCCATGGTGCGTCCTTTATTTAAGGGGGAGATCAAGCTGATCCTAACTGTTTACAGGCCAATTTCTATTTTGCCCTGTTTATCAAAAGTGTTGGAAAAACTTGTCAATAATCAACTGACTGGCTTTCTTGATGTCTATAGTATTCGCTCTGGAATGCAATCTGGTTTCCGCACAGGTTATGGATGTGTCACTGCAACCTTAAAGGTCCTAAATGATGTCACCATTGCCCTTGATTCTAAGCAATGTTGTGCTGCTATTTTTATTGACCTGGCCAAAGCTTTTGATACGGTAGACCATTCCGTTCTTGTGGGCCAGCTAAGGAGTATTGGAGTCTCTGAGGGGTCTTTGGCCTGGTTTGCTAACTACCTCTCTCAAAGAGTGCAGTGTATAAAGTCAGAACATCTGCTGTCTCAGGCACTGCCTGTCACCAAGGGAGTACCCCAAGGCTCGATCCTTGGCCCCACGCTCTTCTCAATTTACATCAACAACATAGCTCAGCGGGTAGGAAGCTCTCTCATCCATTTAAATGCAGATGATACAGTCTTATACTCAGCTGGCTCCTCCCTGGATTTTGTGATAAACGCTCTACAACTAAGCTTTCTTAGTGTCCAACAAGCTCTCTGCCCTTAACCTTGTTCTGAACACCTCCAAAACAAAGGTCATGTGGTTTGGTAAGAAGAATGCCCCTCTCCCCACCGGTGTGATTACTACTTCTGAGGGTTTAGAGCTTGAGTAGTCACCTCATACAAGTGATTGGGAGTATGGCTAGATGGTATACTGTCCTTCTCTCAGCACATATCAAAGCTGCAGGATAAGGTTAAATCTAGACTTGGTTTCCTCTATCGTAATCGCTCCTCTTTTACCCCAGCTGCCAAACTAACCATGATTCAGATGACCATCCTACCCATGCTAGATTACGGAGACGTAATTTATAGATCGGCAGGTAAGGGTGCTCTCGAGCAGCTAGATGTTCTTTACCATTCGGCCATCAGATTTGCCACCAATGCTCCTTATAGGACACATCACTGCACTCTATACTCCTCTGTAAACTGGTCATCTCTATATACTTGTCGCAAGACCCACTGGTTGATGCTTATTTATAAAACCCTCTTAGGCCTCACTCCCCCCTATCTGAGATACCTACTGCAGCCCTCATCCTCCACATACAACACCTGTTCTGCCAGTCACATTCTGTTAAAGGTCCCCAAAGCACACACATCCCTGGGTCGCTCCTCTTTTCAGTCCGCTGCAGCTAGCGACTGGAATGAGCTGCTAAAAACACTCAAACTGGACAGTTTTATCTCCATCTCTTCATTCAAAGAGTCAATCATGGACACTCTTACTGACAGTTGTGGCTGCTTCGCACGATGTATTGTTGTCTCTACCTTCTTGCCCTTTGTGCTGTTGTCTGTGCCCAATAATGTTTGTACCATGTTTTGTGCTGCTACCATGTTGTGCTGCTGCCATGTTGTTGCTACCATGTTATCATGTTGTGTTGCTACCATGCTGTGTTGTCATGTGTTGCTGCCATGCTATGTTGTTGTCTTAGGTCTCTCTTTATGTAGTGTTGTGGTGTCTCTCTCTTGTCGTGATGTGTGTTTTGTCCTATATATATAAACTCAGCAAAAAAAGAAACATCCCTTTTTCAGGACCCTGTCTTTCAAAGATAATTTGTAAAAATCCAAATAACTTCACAAATCTTCATTGTAAAGGGTTTAAACACTGTTTCCCATGCTTGTTCAATGAACCATAAACAATTAATGAACATGCACCTGTGGAACGGTCGTTAAGACACTAACAGCTTACAGACGGTAGGCAATTAAGGTCACAGTTATGAAAACTTAGGACACTAAAGAGGCCTTTCTACTGACTCTGAAAAACAGCAAAAGAAAGATGCCCAGGGTCCCTGCTCATCTGCGTGAACGTGCCATAGGCATGCTGCAAGGAGGCATGAGGACTGCAGATGTGGCCAGGGCAATAAATTGCAATGTCCATACTGTGAGACGCCTAAGACAGCGCTACAGGGAGACAGGACCGACAGCTGATCGTCCTCGCAGTGGCAGACCACGTGTAACAACACCTGCACAGGATCGGTACATCCGAACATCACACCTGCGGGACAGGTACAGGATGGCAACAACAACTGCCCGAGTTACACCAGGAACGCACAATCCCTCCATCAGTGCTCAGACTGTCCACAATAGGCTGAGAGTGGCTGGACTGAGGGCTTGTAGGCCTGTTGTAAGGCAGGTCCACACCAGACATCACCGGCAACAACGTCGCCTATGGGCACAAACCCACCGTCGCTGGACCAGACAGGACTGGCAAAAAGTGCTCTTCACTGACGAGTCGCGGTTTTGTCTCACTAGGGGTGATGGTCGGATTCGCGTTTATCGTCGAAGGAATGAGCGTTACACCAAGGCCTGTACTCTGGAGCGGGATCGATTTGGAGGTGGAGCGTCCGTCCTGGCCTGGGGCGGTGTGTCACAGCATCATCGGACTGAGCTTGTTGTCATTGCAGGCAATCTCAACACTGTGCGTTACAGGGAAGACATCCTCCTCCCTCATGCGGTACCCTTCCTGCAGGCTCATCCTGACATGACCCTCCAGCATGACAATGCTACCAGCCATACTGCTCGTTCTGTATGTGATTTCCTGCAAGACAGGAATGTCAGTGTTCTGCCATGGCCAGAGAAGTGCCCGGTCTCAATCCCATTGAGCACGTCTGGGACCTGTTGGATCGGAGGGTGAGGGCTAGGGCCATTACCCACAGAAATGTCTGGGAACTTGCATTTGCCTTGGTGGAAGAGTGGGGTAATATCTCACAGCAAGAACTGGCAAATCAGGTGCAGTCCATGAGGAGGAGATGCAATGCAGTACTTAATGCAGCTGGTGGAAACACCAGATACTGACTGTTACTTTTGATTTTGACCCCCCCTTTGTTCAGGGACACATTATTCCATTTCTGTTAGTCACGTCTGTGGAACTTGTTCAGTTTATGTCTCAGTTGTTGAATCTTGTTATGTTCATACAAATATTTACACATGTTAAGTTTGCTGAAAATAAACGCAGTTGACAGTGAGGACGTTTTTTTTTTGCTGAGGCCTTTTGCCTTTTGATAGGCCATCATTGTAAATAAGAATTTGTTCTTAGCTGACTTGCCTAGTTAAATAAAGGTTAAATAAAATACAAACAGAAAACTTAGGTCAGTGTTGATTCAAATAATTAAAGCTTCATGAATAATTGCTTATTTGAATCAGCTGTGTAGTGCTAGGGCAAAAACCAAAACGTGCACCACTTGGGGTCCCGAGAACAGAGTTTGGGAAACACTGCATTAGGGACTCTTGGAGCAAGGGAAGCAAGGCTAGAGCATAGAGTACCACAGTATGAGTCATAAATACCATAAAACCTAGCGGTCAAACAGGGAGATGGTTCCAATAGTTTTTCCACCATTCATAGAAACTCTTAAAGTAAGGGCTGTGTTCTGTGTAGGCTTGCCCTGGCATGAAGTTTTGATAACTGTGTATATCTCTAGGACAAGGTGACTTTTATCAATATATTCTGCTCTATTTACTCTGATTCGAAAATGCTAATTAGCATCAAAATAGACATCATGCAAAACTACAAATCCCTGCACGTCATCGCTAGCTGACACCTTTACTAACAGGTATTGTGTCAATTTAAAACTTGCACAAGACAGTTCACAGAATTGTCAATTTAAAGACATTTAGCCAATGTATTAATTACTACATTTAGCTAACATAGTTCATCCAGAGATTCTTACCTTTGCCTCGATTCGGCAGTCTCGTTAAGATCATCATGGCATTTGTAGTTCTTTATGATAGCCACATTAGCAGCTAATTAGCGTTTCATTTTTTGGGGGTAAATACAGGCGAATATATTGATAAAAGTCACCTTGTCCTGGAGTGATTTACATGGTTATCAAAACGTCACACCAGGGCAAGCATACACCGAACACAGCCCTTATTTTAAGTGTTTCTAAAAAATTCTATGGGGAAAAATTAATGTTGGAAAAACTATTGGAACCATTTCCCTTTTTGACCGCTAGGTTTTATGGGTATTATGACACCTCCACGGTGGGGCTCTATTCATTTTGTGTTGCATGTAATACATATATCTAACAGCAGAGGGAAACAGAACACTTTCAATATTGGCCCAGACATTGGCCGTGTTCGAGAGGATCAAAACCGCAATGTATCATGGGTAAATTGTTACTGACTGACTGATGTACAAATAATAATGAGTCTTTATTTATAATGCAAGGTGATTTGTAGATCAGTTAGTCGACAGTCCTCTGCAGTCGTTTTGATGCTCTCGAACACGGCCATTAACTTCACGTTTATTCACACAGACTTTCTCGAGTGCTGGCCGGGGCCATCATCAATGAAAAGGTTATTATGTTGCTGTGGGAAAATGACAGAGGTTTTCGCTTTTTATCAAGTTGCAGAGACCAAAGGGCATTCTGAGGGCCTTGGAGGGTTCTTTCCCCTGGTGCTGCACACCTGTTAGTTGACCACATCACTAGCCGGCTAACACCCGATTACTCAATTCTGTACATTAGAGGCTGCTGCCCAATATACATAGACATGGAATCACTGGCCGCTTTAATAATGGATCACTAGTCACTTTAATAATGTTTACATACTACTTTACTCATCTCATATGTATATACTGTATTCTATTCAACTGTATTTTAGTCAATGCCACTCCGACATTGCTCGTCCTAATATTTATATATTTCTTAATTCCATTCTTTTACTTTTAGATGTGTGTGTATTGTTGTGAATTGTTAGATACTACTGCACTGTTGGAGCTAGGAACACAAGCATTTCGCTACACCAACAATAACATCTGCTAAAAATGTGTATGTGACCAATAAAATTGGATTTCATCAGATGAACCCAGTTATTGTTTATTCCCAGTTGCATGCTGGTTTAGGCTGTCAATGCCTTGTCTAGTGTCTATCAATTTAACATTTTTTTTGTGAAAATTATTTCTCGCTGATATGAAAGATAATATCCTTTTGCTTAACAATATACCCTACAGAACAATATCCTCTACAGAAGACGCCTTCGTCCAGTGACTTATGCCTCGAACACACCTACAGTGTTTTACGCAAAATGGTACGTAGCATCATCTGGATATGTGTGCAACAAAAGTTCAACTTTCACCTAACGCCATGATCACAGCGACAGCCACTTTGCGTTTTGGTACACCTATCATACATTCATTTCCAATGGAACGCTGCATTTGCCCTGCTGCATTGGGGTGCAGAGGCAGTTGCTGTGCGTTCTGTGTGGTGCATAAATTGGATTTATGGAATTTATGCATCCAATTATATGTATAGAGAGCTTGGCAGTAATAGTAGCAGAAGGTGAATGTGGAACTTTTGTTGCACACATATCCAGATGATGCTGCATACCAGTTGGTAGCTCAGTTGGTAGAGCATGGCGCTTGCAACGCTAGGGTTGTGGGTTCGATTCCCACAGGGGCCAGTATGGAAAATGTATGCACTCACTAACTGTAAGTCTGCTAAATGACAACAACAAAAAAAAAACTATTTTGCATAATGATGATGTAGGTGTGATCAAGGCATTCTGATACCATTTCAGTCAAGCCATCTATGCATACAATTTGATGCATACTTTCAATAAATCCAATGTATGCACCACATAGAACGCACTGCAACTGCCTCTGCAACACAATGCTGCAAGGCAAACGCAGCGTTCCATCGGAAATGAATGTACTTCTGGTGTACCAAAAACGCAATGACACTGTCGGTGTGATCAAGGCTGTCGGTGTGATGGAGGCGTTATGTGTAATGTAATGTAAAGCCTTGATCACACCGATAGTGTCCTTGCGCAAAATAGGAAGCAGCATCATCTGGATATGTGTGCAACAAAAGTTCAACATTCACCTTCTGCTACCATTTCTGTCAAGTTGTCTACACATACAGTTTGATACATACGTTCGGTAAATTCAACGTATGTACCACACAGAAAGCACTGCAACTGCCTTGTCAAAGACTCCAGCCACCCTAGTCATAGACTGTTCTCTCTGCTACCGCACAGCAAGCGGTACTGGAGCGCCAAGTCTAGGCCCAAAAGGCTTCTTAACAGCTTCTACCCCCAAGCCATAAGACTCCTGAACAGCTAATCATGCCCCCCCCCCCCCTCCCCTCTTTTACGCTGCTGCTGCTCTGTTTATTATCTATGCATAGTCACTTTAATTCTACCCACATGTACATATTACCTCGACTAACTGGTGCCCCCGCACATTGACTCTGTACCAGTACCCCCTGTTTTTAGCCTCCCTACTGTTATTTTATTTTACTGCTGCTCTTTAATTATTTGCTATTTTTATTTTTTTACTTATCTATTCTTTACTTAACACTTTTTTTTATTTTTCTTAAAACTGCATTGTGGTTAAGGGATTGTAAGTAAGCATTTCACTGTAAGGTCTACACCTGTTGTATTCGGCGCATGTGGCAAATAACATTTGATTTGATTTGAAAGCAATGCTGCAAGGCAAACGCAGCGTTCCATTGGAAATAAATGTACTTCTTGTGTACCAAAAATGTGAAAACGATGTCAGTGTGATCGAGGCGTAACTGAGAGTCATGATCAAGGGCTAGCTTGCAGGCAGCTCTTGATTTGAAAACAGTGTACATTTGAGAATTGCCCAGAATATACAATTCATTGTTATGGATAGAATGCAGAGTCCTTATCAATTGTGTCTAAAAATTGATTATATTTATATTTTATGTGGTGGGGTCACCCACATGACATTGAAAATATATTTGATAGAATTGCATTAATTGCATTAGAGTTTAATTATGGATATTGGAGGTAAATTAAATTCATTTTGAAATTGATACTATAATTGGATTGCTGTAACTGAGGACAAAAAATGAAATGAGGCTATGGGGAATGTCCACATTTGCACAAATCTGTCATCGTTTTTTGCTTTTATCTTTAATAAATGTTAATTGTTGTTGTTGTTTAAAAGTGGCTTTGATGATATCATGCACATTTCTCAAAAGTCAGCTCGTGGTGAGTCGATTTCTCTGGTCTTGTTCCATGACTCTCAAACATTCCACACGCAACAGGGTGGGGAGAGACTGTTGCTGCGTGTTAGTAGCTAGATGCAACAACTAGCGAAGTGCTGGAACCGTACGGTCTCTGGAACAACTGGTCCCCACAAAGGTTAGAATATGGGCATCGTAGCCCTTGAAACGAAAACAAGAGCCACTTTTCCCCGAAACTGGCAGTTGTTGACTACGCATAGGATGAAGACTGGTTTTGATTTAATGGTGTAATACGTGAGTTATTTGGAGTTTAACATGTGAGAGATGGTGGGTTTATTGAGATCCTCGTTGTCCAGGAGAACAAGATGGCAGCATTGCAGGCAAACCGAGCATGGTGTGGGTACTTGTTAACTCGTTAGCATGTTCAGAGAAGCACTGGATTCTGTAATTTACTATTGTTTATAAAGGTATGTGCGCTACAATAATATCAATCCAAATTAAAAAAGGTATGCATTTCGTCGCTAGTTAGATACCTAGCTAATAGTTGGTTTTACGTTAGATAGTTAGTTAGCAAATATGCGTAGCAAGCTGCTAGCCACTAACGATAGCAAAAAGTTTGTTCGTCAACCTGTGACTTTTTGATTCGTCCTTTGGTTTGTAGCTACATTTCGATAATTGTTTTGGGGGAATTTAGCTAATTATTGCCATCCCCATTCTCCTACCTATACATAGTTAAAGTTAGTTAGCTAACGAGCTAATCCTTAATTCAGCTACCAATCTTGGCTGTCTAGCTAACTAATTTACAACTTGAATTTACCAGCTAACTGGTTAGCCAACGTTAATGTGTAATAGCTAACTACATTTTGTGGACTAGCCACATTACCAACGATACTGTGACAGAACTGCACACTGTCAGCGAGTGAAGGGGGGAAACGACAAGTCCCGTGTCCTCCCTATACCATTTATGACATGGCTGACAAGATAACGTTAAACGCTTAGCTAGCTACATTCACCAGCCAGATGGCTTATAATAACCATCATGTTTTATCACTCAGTCATATAGCTAGATAAAACAGTAGCTATATAATTTACATACTAGTGGATTTCTAACTTGACACTACTAGTTACTTACTTGAAACTACGTAGTCAATAGGTGTTTTATCAACCACCCATACCCCTCAGTCTACTCTGCACCTCTCCCATTTGTTGATAATTTACAAGTGGCCTCTTACAGACGGCAGCCTTCTAATCCAGAAATGGCGAGGAGTGTAATTCAACACTGGGCCAGGGTCTCCTACCATTGCTGGGATGTGGTGTAGCTGGCTCTGTTTTGGTACTTATTGTGGTAGCTAGCTACTAAGTGTCTGACAAGTATATGAAAATAATGATAAAGAAATAAGACTATGTTCTATCCACAATATATTTATATAATCTCAGGGTACCCCGGAGTGTAAACCTTTTATGGGGGGTTGTTTTGTTTTGCACGGTTCCTTTCGGTAGGATGACATGCTTTAGTTAAATGTGTTATACGTCTAGCCATCCACTTATGTTTTATCTTTTGTTTTCAATAATACCTCTATTAGGAACTGAAGTAATGTAGATCCATTTTGATACAGAAGACGCCCATTCGCCTGTCTGAACTTGGCATATTTGTACCCTATACCCAGTATGAAAATGTATGCACTCACTAACTGTAAGTCGCTCTGGATAAGAGCGTCTGCTAAATTACTTAAATATATGGTGTAACTAGTTAGCCTGGCTGATGTGACTCACAGCGAGGGAGTTGTAAGTGCAGTATTTGCACAGAAATGTGCTCCTGAATGTGCTTATCTTTGATTGGTTCTCTCAATGTTTTTTATTTTTATTTCCTGGGGGTTGAGACCTCACATCACTTGGATTTGAAAATCCAGTTGTATTGGGCAGCACTCAGTGGTTTTCCATGTGAGTGTTTGAGTGAGAAAGACACAGGAGAAATAATCAGTAAAAAAGCACATCCCTTTCATTATCGGCGCATCGTGCTGACATCAAAATAGCCTTTCCAGACATGTCAGGAGGACTGAGTTAGGTGTTAGTAACTCTAGTAGTAACTAGTGCCATGTCAGCATTAAACCATCCCATACTTTTAAGCAAACACTCACTCTGATACAATCAGCAGCACAGCTAAACCTGTCATATTTCCCAACTTTGCTGGTACTCCAACAGAGACAAGATGACATATAAAAGGTTTATGCTGAATGGTTAGCTTTTGACAGGCAGGCAGATTGTCTGTCTGTGTTTGCTTGTGGTCTATAGTGTCACAGTTTGCTGGTTGAATAAAGCCACTCTTATCTACTGTAGTTCCCTTTTTGCTTTCTCTGCTTTTCCTGCCTGAGTGACAGACACAGCATAGCTCGCCCACAAAGTGATGCGATTCCCCCATCATTACATTTGGTTTTAGTTTTTTTGCTGAATGCCCCGGTATAGCTTGCTATTGAACAGATAGCATGCCTGCCATTCCCTCCATTTCTATCTGATCTAACTGAAATGTTTAAGTGCATCCTCCCTAACATGTTTTGGTGGAAGTTGTATTGAGAAGGCCTAACAATCACCCACATAACAACGTGATGGGCTAAATTGCATGAAACAGCCTGACATGCTGACTAGAACGGGCGTGCGAGTGCGTCCGCCATCGCGCGCATGTTGATTTTTGTCCACCCACACCAGACGCAATCAGGACACGCAGGTTGAAATATCAAAACAAACTGAACCAACTATATTAATTTGGGGACAGGTCAAAGCATTAAACATTTATAGCAATTTAGCTAGCTTGCTGTTGCTAGCTAATTTGTCCTGGGATATAAACATTGGGTTGCTATTTTACCTGAAATGCACAAGGTCCTCTACTCCAACAATTTTAATCCCCAGATAAAAGAGTTAGTTTCCGGGAATCTCTCCTCCTTCAGGCTTCTTCTTTGGACTTTATATGGCGGTTGGCAACCAACTTTATGGTGCATTACCACCACCAACTGGACTGGAGTGTGGACCTCAGTTCATCTTTCAATCACCCACGTGGGTATATGCTCCTAAAAACCAATGAGGAGATGGGAGAGGTGGGACTTGCAGCGCGTCAAGCGTCACAAATAGACCCAAATTCTATTTTAGCACCTGGCTATGCAGACGCTCGTTGACGCGCAGTTTGGATTAAATGATTGAATAACTTATGTGTACATTTATTTTGCAACGCGAATTTGGGCGGCAGGTAGCTTAGTGGGTAAGAGCGTTGTGCCATTAACCGAAAGGTCGCTGGTTCTAATCCCCGAGCCGACTAGGTGAAAAATCTGTCGATGTGCCCTTGAGCAAGGCACTTAACCCTAATTGCTCCTGTAAGTCGCTCTGGATAAGAGCGTCTGCTAAATGACCAAAAAAAAAAAAAAAAACGCGAGCGGTGTGGTCACTATGTAAAGATTAATTTACGTTCATTATTGTCAGAAAAAGCAAGAGATTAAGTAGTGGTTGAAGTAAACTAATCATTCCCTTTTCTCTCTTACAGGTATGGCCTCACACATTTTGGTCTACCCGCCAAACGTTTATCAAACCCAAACAAGTGCCTTTTACAGTGTGAAGAAACCCAGAGTTGAGCTCAACAGCTGTGTTTTTCATGAGAGGACCCTGCAGACCTATATAATTGGAGTAAACCTTGGCATTGCTAAGCCTACCAATATCATCCCTTCAATTAAGACGAAAGTGTATTGTAGACCCCTGAGTGGGCAGGACTTATCCTCGCAGGCAGCTACATCCCTGAAAGAAGTACACAGTGAGTTGCTCCAAAAAACGACCCAGACCCAGGGCCCCCCCTGTCAAGGCAAGGGTCGAGAGAAGCTGGGACTGCAGTGGGACAGCAGTGTAGCTACAGGTGCAGTCAGACTGGGTAGAGGGGACTGTGGCCAGAGAAGCAGCAGTGAAGAAGGTGAGGAGATAGAAGAGCACAGTGGCGGTGTGAACTAATTGGACAGCTTCCTGCGATGTGGGCTGAACTGTAAGGGTGAGTGGAGAACAGTGGGAAAGCCATGCAGATAGTAGAGGACATTTCCATGATACCTGCCATGTTGCAAACTAACGTAGGGAACAAGAACATGGTGGGGGGAGTGCCCCCCAAACAGAGTGGTGGTGGGACTGGGGCTCATAATGCAGCAGGGGATGGGGACTACCAGTTGGTGCAGCACGAGGTCTTGTGCTCCATGAAGAACACTTATGAGGTGCTGGAGTTCCTGGGTCGTGGCACCTTTGGACAGGTGGTGAAGTGTTGGAAGCGAGGCACAGGGGAGGTCGTGGCTATCAAGATCCTAAAGAACCACCCATCGTACGCGAGGCAGGGCCAGATTGAGGTGGGCATCCTTGCCCGTCTGAGTGGGGAGAACGCTGATGAGCACAACCTGGTGCGGGCCTTCGAGTGCTTCCAGCACCGCAGCCACACGTGCCTGGTGTTTGAGATGCTGGAGCAAAATCTCTATGACTTCCTCAAGCAGAACAAGTTCAGCCCGCTGCCATTGAAGGTGATCAGACCGGTCTTACAGCAGGTGGCCACTGCGCTGAAGAAGCTCAAGAGCCTGGGCCTGATCCACGCTGACCTGAAGCCGGAGAACATTATGCTGGTGGACCCGGTGCGACAGCCTTACCGGGTGAAAGTCATCGACTTTGGCTCGGCCAGCCACGTGTCCAAAGCCGTGTGCTCCACGTACCTGCAGTCACGCTACTACAGGTAGGTTGGGCCTGCCCGTTTACTAATAGGGTGTTGTTCATGACTTTATCTTCCTAGAAACATATTTAAAAAGTTAAAATCAGAAATCAGGACAACCCCAGTAAGGCTACTAAGTAAGCACTAATCAGTTCGAGGGGCAGCATTTCACAAGGGTTAGCATCTTTTCCAGAGTTTTTAGATATTAGGTCGTTGTTATTATGTTATGTAATGTGAACAAATGGCCCTGTAATAATCTGCAGATTTTTCAGAGGGAGCTTGACAGCATGCAAAGACTTCCTCTGCACTGCCTCTGTTAACCATCAGACAGTCACACCCAAATGAGCCTCGATTACGTAACCTGCTGAAGGAACAGAAATGTTTACGTGAACAAGAATGCCTTTTATGTCTTGCATGTTTCTGGATGAGACAAATGGACAATTCTCAGGAAGTATAATCCTTTTGGTCACTACCCTATGTATACGCAGGCATATGCTTCCACTTGAACAATTATGTGAAATGTTTAAGCAGTGTTGCATAACATACAGCCGTGAGTGACCTGTCCTGGTCTATGAGGTGCTTACAAGGCCTGTTTCCTCTCATGCAGGGCTCTATGCTGACCTTTTTTACAAGGAGCACGTGTGTGCCTAAGTTGAAAAATGTAGTCGCACACAAATAGATTTTGAAGCAAATATTTTAGATATTAATGATAGAATCCTTCATTTTTCTAGGCGCACTGGTGCTCCTAAATTAAAATTCCAGGTTGCACAGCAAAATATTTAGGCGCATATGCAAGTAAAATGGCGCACTGTACAGCCCTGTCATGGCGAGGCTGCATGTAGCCAGCGATGTCAGTCAGGCGGGGGCAAGAATGTTGTGTGTAAATGCGCATTTAGAGACCGGAAAAAAGGCTTTCAGACATTCTTCTGTTTAGTGTACATTTGTGTACAGCACATGGCACCCAGAAGTATTTTTAGAGCTCTGTCTGCTTCATGGTATTGGGAACAACATCCACGCTTCTTTAAAAATATATATAATAATTTATCAATCCTACAAGCAATACAAGACTTATTATTATTATTATTATTATGGGAGATTATAATATGGTTTTAAATACCTCAATGGACTGTAAAGGAAATCAAACTATCACCCTTATGTACTTAAGGAAATCCCGAATATCATGGATATATTGGAACTGGTGGTTATATATGGAGGCTTAAATATCCTGACCTAGTGAGATATACATGGCGGAGGCTAAATATCCTGACCTAGTGAGATATACATGGCGGAGGCTAAATATCCTGACCTAGTGAGATATACATGGCGGAGGCTTAAATATCCTGACCTAGTGAGATATACATGGCGGAGGCTTAAATATCCTGACCTAGTGAGATATACATGGCGGAGGCTTAAATATCCTGACCTAGTGAGATATACATGGCGGAGGCTTAAATATCCTGACCTAGTGAGATATACATGGCGGAGGCTTAGATATCCTGACCTAGTGAGATATACATGGCGGAGGCTTAAATATCCTGACCTAGTGAGATATACATGGCGGAGGCTTAAATATCCTGACCTAGTGAGATATACATGGCGGAGGCTTAAATATCCTGACCTAGTGAGATATACATGGCGGAGGCTTAAATATCCTGACCTAGTGAGATATACATGGCAGAGGCTTAAATATCCTGACCTAGTGAGATATACATGGCGGAGGCTTAAATATCCTGACCTAGTGAGATATACATGGCGGAGGCTTAAATATCCTGACCTAGTGAGATATACATGGCGGAGGCTTAAATATCCTGACCTAGTGAGATATACATGGCGGAGGCTTAAATATCCTGACCTAGTGAGATATACATGGCGGAGGCTTAAATATCCTGACCTAGTGAGATATACATGGCGGAGGCTTAAATATCCTGACCTAGTGAGATATACATGGCGGAGGCTTAAATATCCTGACCTAGTGAGATAAACATGGCGGAGGCTTAAATATCCTGACCTAGTGAGATATACATGGCGGAGGCTTAAATATCCTGACCTAGTGAGATATACACGGCGGAGGCTTAAATATCCTGACCTAGTGAGATATACACGGCGGAGGCTTAAATATCCTGACCTAGTGAGATATACATGGAGGAGGCTTAAATATCCTGACCTAGTGAGATATACATGGCGGAGGCTTAAATATCCTGACCTAGTGAGATATACATGGCGGAGGCTTAAATATCCTGACCTAGTGAGATATACATGGCGGAGTCTAAATCAAGCTAGTCCTCTTGACTACTTACGTAATTCTCACTGGCACCAAAAGTTGATAGGGGACAGAATGCGGTCGGACCATCAAATAATTGGCATTTACATTACTCTTACAGAATTTCAACGTGGGCTAGGATATTGGAAATGTAATCAAAGCCTATTGGATGGCAACTTGTTTTTAACCAGGACAGAAGAATTTATAACTGACTTTTTCTGACATAATGTAAAGTGCATTCGGAAAGTATTCAAACCCCTTGACTTCTTCCACATTTTGTTACGTTACAGCCTTATTCTAAAATTGATTAAATTGTTTTTTCCCGCTCGTCAATCTACACACCCCTTAATGACAAAACAAAAACAGGTTTTTAGATTTTTTTGCAAATTTATAATATAAAAAACCTGGAAATATTAAATTTACATAAGTATTCAGACCCTTTACTAAGTACTTTGTTGAAGCACCTTTGGCAGCGATTACAGCCTCGAGTCTTCTTGGGTATGACGCTACAAGCATGGCACACCTGTATTTGGGGAGTTTCTCCCATTCTTCTCTGCATATCCTCTTAAGCTCTGTCAAGTTGGATGGGGAGCATTGCTGCACAGGTATTTTCAGGTCTCTCCATAGATGTTCAATCGGGTTCATGTCCGGACTATGGCTGGGCCACTCAAGGACATTCAGAGACTTGTCCCGAGGCCACTACTGTGTTGTCTTGGCTGTGTGCTAAGGGTTGTTGTCCTGTTGGAAGGTGAACCTTCGCCCCAGTCTGAGGTCCTGAGAGCTCAGGAGCAGGTTTTCATCAAGGATCTCTCTGTACTTTGCTCCGTTCATCTTTCCCTCGATACTGACTAGTCTCCCAGTCCCTGCAGCTGAAAAATATCCCCACAGCATGATGCTGCCACCACCATGCTTCACCATAGGGATGGTGCCAAGTTTCCAACAGACGTGACGCTTGGCATTCAGGCGAAAGAGTTCAATCTTGGTTCCATCAGACCAGAGAATCTTGATTCTCATGGTCAGAGTCCTTTAGGTGCCTTTTGGCAAACTCCAAGTGGGCTGTCATGTGCCTTTTACACAGGAGTGGCTTCCGTCTGGCCACTCTACCATAAAGGCCTGATTGGTGGAGTGCTGCAGAGATGGTTGTCCTTCTGGAAGGTTCTCCCATCTCAACAGAGGAACTCTGGTGCTCTGTCAGAGTAACCATCGGGTTCTTGGTCACCTCCCTGACCAAGGCCCTTCTCCCCCGATTGCTCAGTTTGGCCGGGCGGCAGCTCTAGGAAGAGTCTTGGTGGTTCCAAACTTCTTTCATTTAAGAATGATGGAGGCCACTGTGTTCTTGGACTTTCAATGCTGCAGAATGTTTTTGGTACTCTTCCCCAGATCTGTGCCTCGACACAATCCTGTCTCGGAGAGCTGCGGAAAATTCCTTCGACCTCATGGCTTGATTATTGCTCTGACATGCACTGTCAACTGTGGTACCTTTATATAGACAGGTGTGTGCCTTTCCAAATCATGTCAAATCAATTGAATTTACCACAGGTGGACTCAATCAAGTTGTAGAAACATCTCAAGGATGATCAATGGAAACAGGATGCATCTGAGCTCAATTTCGAGTCTCATAGCAAAGGGTCTGAATACTTATGTCAGTAAGGTATTTCTGTCTTGTTTTTAATAAATTCAAGAAAGATCAAGTGTAATATAATACAAAAAATAAAGCGGACTGGATGGAAAATGGGGACAAATGCACCAAATAATGTTTTAATCTTCAACATGGAAATGATACCAAAATAATTTACTGAAACTTGACACCCGTTATTCACCAAGCTATATTTTGAAAGAGGAAGCAAAGTACTTTAAACATACGTTTTCATTTCAGTCTCCTCCATCTCCACTAACCGAAGTTAATTGTAAGCATTTTCCCCCTATTAATAATGTGAAACTAATGTGAATGCCAAATTACAGAGGAGGAACTTCCTAATGCAATTAAAGCCTTTAAGTCTGGGAAAACTCCAGGGCTGGATGGCATACCAGTTGCGGTATACCAAACCTTTTTTGATGTACTCAGAGGACCGTTTTAACCACTCCTATAAAAATGGTAGATTATCAGATAATCAACAAGAAGGGTGGATTTAATGATTACTGAAACAGGACCCAAGTGGTAAATATAAAGATCTAGTCCATTAAAAAAATTGGAGGCCCCTTACACTTCAGTGTTGTGATGCAAAAATTCTAGCAAAATGCATAGCGCATAGAATTAAAAAGGTGTGTTGTAGGATATTATTCATCCTAATCAGACAGGTTTTTTATATGGACTATACATTGTAGATAATGTAAGACAAGTACTAGAAACAATAGAACACTATGAAAGGTGTCATTGTACACTGATTCATGTTTTCTTATAAATCCACAATTTGGTTCCCTCCACAGCCTCATAGATGATCTAGAAATATTCTGACCTGTGGATTACAACCAAATTATAAGTGTAATATATTATGTATTTGCCTTGCCTACACCTAGCGACTTGTTTTTTAAATTATTTGAGCCAAATATATTCAATTTTCTTTGGAACAGCAAGCCAGACAAAATTAAACGGGCCTATTTATATAATGAATATGAATTCGGAGGGCAGAAATTATTAAATATTAACGCATTAGACCTATCACTAAAGGCTTCAGTCATACAAAAGTTATACTTCATACAAAAGTTACGCTTAAATCCGAACTGGTTCGCTAGCAGATTATTAAGGATGTCTCACGTCATGTTCAAAAATGGCCCTTTTCCCTTTTCAGATGACCTTATCTCCAAAATATCGCTATTTTTAAAACAAGCCATAAAAATATTTTTGCAATTTCAATTTAATCCACCAGAAAAGACAGAACAAATATTACAAATATTATTGTTAAACTCAAATATACTAATTGATTAAAAAATAGATATATATTTTGAATAAAAAAACAACAACTGTATAATCTTTGTAAATGATACCATAAATAGGACTGGTGGAGTTATGTCATGCAGCTAACAAAAATATATGGAAGTGTCTGCTCTACTTAAAATTACAACCAACTAATTGCTTTACAGCAAAAATGGAAGAGGCAAGTTGAAGGGGGAGAAAGTAAGGAACTTGTCTGTCGGCCCTGCATTAAAGACTAGAAGTGGCAAAAATGTGCTTCAAAAGTATACCGGTTTCATTTAAGGACCCAAAAATTGACAGCTGTGCCATATAGATGGCAAAATAGCTGGGAAGAGATTTTCGATGTACCGATTCCATGGCACATGGTTTTTGAACTGATATGCAAAACGACGCTGAATTCAAAACGTAGTTTTTCAATTTAAATTATACAAAATTCTTGCAACCAATAGAATATATATATATATATACATACATACATACATATACAGTGCATTCGGAAAGTATTCAGATACTTAATGGGGGATACAACCATCCCAGCTCTGCAGATTTTGCTGCGAAGAGACATAATCATTGAATATTTGTACTGTCCATATGTAGCTTGTTTTTGGTCGCAGGTTCAGGAATGGCTGAAGAATTGCAAATAGCATTGCTGGATGATTTTTAAAAAGTCATAGTCAAATGATCAATAATATAATAATACTCTTAGCAAAAATGTTTTTTTTACAATATTTAGAATCTATGAGAATAGAAAGGTTCAGAACTTTTGTGAACTAGGGGAGGGATGTGGTTGGGTTACGGGAAAATAATAAACGAAAATGTATATTTATATATATATTTTATATATTTACAAAAAACTATATGGGGGATTGGAAATTATGCATACAATTACTTGTTGGAAGCCACAATCTATCTGCAATATTAAAGCTGATCTACCCCCTAAAAAAAATAACCATAAGTTCTCATGTTCAGCCAGCCATGTTTTTCACATAGAGCATTTGTTGCAGGCACACATTCCCAGTTGGAGGCAGCCAATGAGGTTCACAACAGATAAGGCTGGCTGCCTGCCTTCTGAACTGTACACAGTGAGCAGTTGGCTTCTCTTGGATTAAGATTTCCATATCATTGTGACGAAACTGTACTTTTCTATTTGTAAACATGCCAGTATGTCCCATGAACTCAATTTACACAGACAGCAGTATGTGAACTCACCTCTGACTGCGCACCTGCTGAACCTCCCCATTTAATTCCTCTCATGCCATTGAAGTCCTTGGTCGGGTCGCCTAAATCCAGACGGTGTAAATTTTTTTATAATAATTAAGTTTGAGTGAAAGAACACTTCATTAGCCAAGGCAAATTGCATAGAATTGCAGGAAATAAGCTTTTCAACTGCAAGATTTTCTCTCAGGTCCATGACAGAATATGTAGAATCTCAGGGAATTGGCTTGAAAACTGCAACATTTTCTCTCCGCTGCATGAAAAAAAATATGTAGATTTGCAGGAAATTGGCTTAAAAATGCTAAAATGTCTCTACACCGCCGGGATGGGGGCCTCAAAGTCTCTAAAATTCAGCTGGGCCGACCGTGCCCATTGCCACGCCCACCTCCTAAGCCCCTTTTTGATCCAGAAAACCCCCTGTCTCATGTAGGTGTTGTAGGACTTATCTGCTCTGTTCATGTTGATTATGTAATGTTTCAGTGAGAGTACAGAATGTTACTGTAACCGTGCTCTCTGACTGTGTTTGCACTCAGGTTATCAGTGAAATGGATCAAGTGGAACTGAGTGTATAAACTGAAGGTTGAAACAGATGGTATTTTTCATAAGAGCAGGGGTCGTGTTAAAGCAGAATTCTGCGTTCTTCACGCAAAAAAAATATTCGAACAATAAATATCTTGCTGCGTTTTGTAAACTCTGATCTAAAATACTTTTTTATTTTAATTTCTACTTGGCATCAGACAAATGTTGTACTTAATTTGCACTTCTCCACTTGGACAGCGCTCTGAATGTGTAACTACTTTTCTCCGGTACTTTTCTCAGTGTAGCCTACTTTTCTCTGGTAAAATGCAAGACTAACTTCAAGCAAAACATTAGGAAATGTAGCTGGCTACATTCTTTCTATGATAAACATTAGAAATAGGATGTCCATGCATCATTTTTGCAATAGAAACGTTGCTTTTTCATGTAAGCAATTTAAAACTGAGGTTTAATGGTGTAAAACACAGATTTTTATGGTCTGCGTTTTGGAAATGCAGATTTTTTAACTCTAAAGTGACCCCTGTAAGAGGGAGAGTTTGAAACAGATGGTGTGTTTCATAAGAGGGATATTACCTCATTGGTGACTAAAGCTCAGCTTTTTACTTATCAACTAGGCCTAAATGGAGTCAAACTGCTTTGTGAATCTAGTGTGCAGCCCACGACTATTACTGTTGGAATAAATCAGAAATGTGTTCTAATGATAATGCATAGACTGCTGCCTGTTACATGTATTTTAGAACATGTAAAGTGAGTTTTCTGAGGAACCATACTTTGCCTAAAAGCTCTCACTAGTTTTTTCAAAGTCACTACCCTGCCTTTTTGTCTCTACTCTCATGTGTACCTGCTGTGTACAGGCTGCTTCACTTCGCCTGTTGTAAAGCTAACCTATATTCCTGGCATGTTTCTAAACTCGTGGTAACCCCGTTCTGACATCAATGATGTTAATTCAAGGACTGCAGGAAAACCCTGGTCTGAAGAGCTTGGTAAAAATATTATTTAACCAACCGACAAATGGAGGACTGTTGCTAAACGTTATTAGTAGCTAACATGTACAGACCGTTAGGCTAGATTGCAGGAATTGTGCTTTGGTGTCTCTCTCGACAGACAGCAACGTTTGTACAAACCCCTGTAGTTGCAAACCAAATGTTAGGCTAGAAGCAAGTGGAAATGTCTAGATGCCTTTTACAGTGGAGATCAAGTAAATGAATTGGCTGGCTGGGTTGATGGGACAGGGGATGAGCAGTGATTTCTCAGCTGGAACAGAAAACAAGATTCCAATTTTTGCGACATAGGCTTACTCATGCTAAATTTGTTTTTTAGTATGGCTTAGAACACGTCTCAACCAATCACAATGCTTGTTTTGACCAACCCGTTGTAGAATTTCTCCTTTAAATGTGGTCAGTACCATAAACACACTGTTATTGATTACCCTCGGTTTGTTACAGATTAACCAAGGTGGTGGAGAGCCTAGTGAAGAGCAGCCTTTATTCATAGTCATGCTCATATGCTGGGTTGTCATGGCAAAGCACACTTTGGTGGGGGATTTACACAGAAATGCCCTTACGAAGAGGACCTGCGTATTCCTTTCTCTAACATCTAAAGCTAGATTTATATTACAAAGATTGAACGACAGTTCCAGCTCCGACACCAAGTGTTTAGAAAGGCATCCATTCGACTACTCCGAACTAATAATTCACATATGAGACGGTACCTGGTAGATGTGTTAGCTAGCTCACAGGTTTGCACTCGCCTTTAGTTTTCTTTCTTCAACTATGGTTTGAGGAGGTGCATTACAGTTTGGAGTGTGTAAGATACACTAAGCATGATCCACTGCTGCTAGAAATAGCCCTCTGGTGTTGAACAGTGTTGTCATAGATGGTGAGCTGCTGGCAGGGGCCTCAGTAAAACATGCCGGAAGTATGTCCCTGTGAGGTCACTGTCTTCTGGCTGATTTCAGATCAGTTTCTAGATTAAATTATATGTTCTGAATGTTCCAGGCCAACTTTTTTTTTGTGTGGGTGTTTTCGTTCTCTTCAAAGTAGAAGCATTTGCCTGTCACCTGACCTCTCTGTTTAAGGAATTTGGTCACTGGGTGTGTTTTCACTGCCCTGCTTTTCAGGTTTGGATGTTATTTGTGCATGTGTGCTCTTGATCAGTTCCCACATGTAGTGAAAGTTTGTTTTATTCTTATGAGAAAATAAAATGTAACCTGTTGAGATGGGAGAAAATGGATACAATTGCATAGAAATATGGATACAATTCCTACTTTAGGCCTAATCATGAACACTGGTAACATGTACATATTTTCAAACTAAAACTTTTGAAATATATGCCGCCCTTTTGGTTCTACTAATGCAACTAAAAAAGGCCTGATCCTATATAGAATCAACACAGTAGGACTGTGGATTTTAGTTTTTTTGTGTAAAAAAAGACAAGTCACCATGACGTCAGCTAGAAAATAGTTTAATTTAGGAAATCTGTTCCCATGTATTCCCTCGAATGATTGTTTTTGATCGTGTCTCAATGTAATCAAGGTATGAAATTATTATTTTCAAATACAATCTCTTTTTGAGCTTAGTTGTGGTCAATTTGCAGTGTACAAATTATTATAATTATCTTCCGTCCCCCCGACCATCTACTGTAGTTGCCTACCCCTGCAGTAGGAACATTAGGATATCTGTAAATATGACATTATAAAAGTACTCCAGTAATGCAGGGTTTGCTAGTTAGTTAACCATTCTCTTGTGGGATTTAAGTTTTGTATTGTGTGGTTGTGGTTAAGATTTGGGTTAGGTGTAGTTGTTGCCTACAAGTCCTCTGGATGTAGCAGTGGTTGGGCAGTATTCTGCCTGAGGTGCTTATTCCTATAATGCCTCAGAGTAAATGGAGCACTGTGCTCTTTGAATAATTCAGCCAGCAGCTCGGGTGTGTGTTGATTAGGTTTCCTGGACAAGAGGAGAGGTCTGGAGTTGAACAGCCAAAAAGTTTGCCTTCATACAAGGATCTAAAGCAGCAGGCTATAACAGGCATCGTAGTGTATGCTCTCTGTTCAATTCAGGCAAGTCGGTTTTCTTCATTCTGTACTTGCAGTCCTTTTATTTAGCTCAATTGGTAGAGCATGGCGCTTGTAACTCCAGGGTGGTGGGTTTGATTGCCGGGACCACCCGTAAAATATGCACGCATGACTAAGACTGTGTCTACACTTGACAGTCCATGCAGCTTTTGTATTCTGATCATAGAATTCTGAACACGTCATGCGCCTACACCTACAGTGCATTCGGAAAGTATTCAGACCCCTTGACTTTTTCCACATTTTGTTACGTTACAGCCTTATTCTAAAATTGATTAAATAAATGTTTTTCCTCATCAATCTACACAAAATACCCCATAATGACAAAGGAATAAACTGTAATTACATTTACATAAGTATTCAGACCCTTTACTCAGTACTTTGTTGAAGCACCTTCGGCAGTGATTACAGCCTAGATACTTCTTGGGTATGACGCTACAAGCTTGGCACACCTGTATTTGGGGAGTGTCTCCCATTCTTCTCTGCAGATCCTCTCAAGTTCTATCAGGTTGGATGGGGAGCGTCGCTGCAAAGCTATTTTCAGGTCTCTCCAGAGATGTTCGATCGGGTTCAAGTCCGGGCTCTGGCTGGGCCACTCAAGGACATTCAGAGACTTGTCCCGAAGCAACTCCTGCGTTGTCTTGGCGGTGTGCTTAGGGTTGTTGTCCTGTTGGAAGGTGAACCTTCGCCCCAGTCTGAGGTCCTGAGTGCTCTGGAGCAGGTTTCATCAAGGATCTCTCAGTACTTTGCTCCGTTCATCTTTCCCTCGATCCTGACTAGTCTCCCAGTCTCTGCCGCTGAAAAACGTTATTGTTATTTTACACCTGTTGTTGTTAGCAGTGCACCATGCCCTGGCCCACTGAGGTTAGTGAGCAGGATATGAGCTGTGTACTTTTGGAGTGTTACGTCATGGTAATGAATAAGACATGCCCATTAAGTAGGGCTGGCACAATTACCGTATAATCGTGTAAAGTGACGATTATGGATGAAGGACCGGCATGAAAATAAAATAACCGTCATAACCGTTCTTATTTAAATTATAATAATTACTATTTTTTGTGTGTGTGGAATGAACCGCTGACTGGGGACGGCTGGGCATTAGTGCGGTAAGTCAGTTTCCGCGGTTACATGGACTCTTTACAACGTGATGAAACTCTGTTGCTCCTTGTTGAAACAAGCAAGGTGTTGTAGCAAATTAGTATTTTGTCCCCCCACTCCCCCCCTCCCTCCCTACAGCAGCAGCACATGCAGTCCGGAGTGGAGGAGAGGAGAAAATATGGGTTAAAAAATATATATACAGTACCAGTAAAAACTTTGGACACACCTACTCATTCAAGGGTTTTTCTTTATTTTTACGATTTTCTACGTTGAACCAAAACCATCAGCCATAATTAAATTACCGTCACAGCCCTGCCATTAAGCGAATGCTGTGCATCATGTACTTATGCCCTCATTCCTGATGGTGAACCACTTTTAATCTGCAGCTCCACTGCTAAGGCCTCCTGGAGGACTACCACAAGTGCATCACTGCTCAGTCTCTCTTTTTTGTTGTTTTGAAAACGACAAGAATATCTTTGTCATGTTAGTGAAAAGGTTAAACTGATCGGACCTAGATCATATCTTGATAATGCTGTATCTGAAATAGAATCCACCTCACACCATATTGTGAAATACAATTTATTCCTTTTATTTCAATTACTTTGGAACTTTGTGACAGTTAGGCTAGCACCACTGACAGCTAATTACAGACCATTAGAACAAAGCTGAAATGCCAAGAAAAATGATATTTACAGGCGATTGCATAATGGGCCACTCACATTTGCGAGTGCGGAGTGATGAAGCCCAGGTCTCTTATGCCTGAATGGATCGTGTGTGCTTTCCACATAACCAGCTTCTTGTGCCTGCAGGCCTGTTCAGAAAACCTTGCTGTTGCCTCTGGAGGATTCCTCCCAAGTGAAGGAATACTTCTGTCCTGTCGTCTAGCCGTTTGTGCATATCTAGTTTAGACTTGGAGAATGGTATTGTACCATGTGCCTTTTTCATTGATAAGACAGATCTCTGTGTAAACAACCAGGTCAATGTATTTCTTATGTCACGCTTATTGGACTAGTGCTGATAGCTGTGATATAGGCCTATTGGTGCTCCGCAGTTTTTCTTAACTAGGCCTAATGCTATTCTTCAACTGGAACGCTAGGCTAAATTATATTGGCTAGGAAAGTAGTGAACAATGTTTTTCTTGCGGGGAGCCAGATGGTAAAATGTTGAAAACCATTCAATCCAGTCTTCAATTCTGAATTGTTAACCAGGAGTCACTGGTGTCTTATTGCCTAGTATCCTATAGGGTACTAGGGATATGGGTTCTGTACCGTTTGTAGTCAATTTAAAGCCATAAGCTTCCTAGAAAAACACATTCAGGGCATTCTTCTTTGGGTACATAGATGCCTTGTGAAATGCTTGCATGCAGGATCAGTGTGGGTGCAATGCAAGCCGCTAGACAAAATGATAGGCCTGACATTAACCAGAGCTATTTGCCTTTGCCACAGTAAAAGGAATAACTCCCTCACCATTATTCAACAGCACTGTCTTTCTCTTCTCCTCCCTCTGGTTCATAAAGCTCTTTTGAATGTCTGCAGCTCATGCTCTCTCATATAGCAGACTTGATTGGGCTTAACATGTGCTGTTATGTTTTAGGTTGGACCCCATTTCATAGATCCAGGAATGGCTCACAATGTTGTTTTTGAACGCTGCGTCCTTAAAATCTGTACATTCTGTACTTGTACTTCATGTTTGCAGTTTGTTGGCCATTTTGTTTTACTTGAGCCCCAGTAAATTTGGAAAAGTTCAGGCTATAATTTTTGTCACTTTCCCAGGTGCCTACTAAACGGGTCATTTGATTTCAATGCAAACTGCACTTTTCATCACCTAGGTGTTGGGTAGTATCTTATCCACGGCCTGCATACGTATTTCATCTGATCCTATGTCAACAGATCTCAGAACTGTGGGATAACAAGCCTCCTCCGATGACCTAATCATGGGCTCAGCCTCCTTTGACCAGAGGCCAGTCTGCCTAGCCAAGGCCTGGTAAATGACTTGAGTCTTGGTGTAATGAAATGCCTGGAGGGAATGCGAGCAGTTGATTTGGCATGGCGTTGATGATCAAGCCTTAAAGACCAATCAGAAGATTTACAGTAAAGGATGTAGTAGAAATTATCCATGTAGCCACGTATTAGTTACACTACTAGGGTATCTCATCTTGGTGTGGAGCTCGCTATGCATTTGCTCTACTTTGCATTTAGCTGTTAATGTGATTTTGGACCAGTAAGCATGTTGGCTGTCATGACTCTTGCTCTGTTTTTTGTTATTGCTTAACCTGTCCATATCAGTGTCTGTTTTATTCATTCTCATGCTCAGGAGTGCACATGTTTCTGTGATTAAACCGTGCATAGTGCCTACATTCATATCCCTTGGGTTCATTCCTTTTCCGTACATATGCCGCTAGAAAAGCTGCTGTCCTCTGATGACCCCGGCTATGTTTTGAAAACCAAGCAGATCTTTTTTTGTGCTGGTAGCCTTTTATGTCTGCTACAGATTCTTTGTCGATGTTGTTGCTGTGTGGCTTCCTGTAACGCTGGAAACATGGTGATGCTATTGCCCGTATTAAAGGGACACTTTGGGATTTTAGCATGCTAACAGATACCCATAAGACTTCCAGTCATTGTGCTAATGCTAGTTAGCATTGGCTTGCGAAACTACCTCTAACTTCCTTCATACTGGACACAGCGACATAAAAATGATATCCACTAGTTCATCTGACTCTGGGGTAGATAAAGGGCATCATTGCCAAAATCCCGAAGTATCCTCTAAAGCCCTGTAGATTGTTAGTACTCTACCCTCCTGTTTGATGTTTGACCTGGGGTTTAGTTTGTGTTACAGGTGTGAAGTGGTTTTGCATGCTCAGTCATTCAGGGTCAATCAGATCAGACCAGTGGCCCACTCACTGACTTGCCTGATATATTTACTCTACCACATTGTTTTACTGCATTGCCTAACTCACTTTTAGTTCAAGATTGAAGCTTCTATGGCTATTCAATCCCACAGCAGAGAGAAGGCTGTGTGGTCAGATCAGCCAGGGCTGCTGTTTGATCAGCGAAACATGCCTTTGGCAGTACACATCATTAAAGTATTAATGGTCAGGAACACAGTGGCCTGTGGCTGCTTGATTAGGACCTGTTTCTTAATTGGCACATTAAGTCAGGTCTTGTGATCATGGTTGGGCTGAGGCCCTAATGAAGTCGGTCTGAATGTCCTGCGTTGACAGACTGCAGATGGGGTCAATGGAGCGCTGGTCTGATCCTCAGGCTGGAATGTGTCTTCCATTCTTCACCGCTCACGCCCTCTCGATGAGGTGATGTCACGTGACTTGAGTCTTAGGCCGCAGCCATATAAAAGCTCTGACACACCGGTAGGATTGTCAAACGTTTGCCTGCCGACAGTACTTAGCACCTCTGAACAGTGTTGGCAGTTAATAATACTCCAAACCATACTCCAAACCAGGTGGCAGTAGTGTTGTTTGGTAATGCATATCCGTTAGTTTTGCTTATGGTCTAGATTCCAAGCTATCTGCGCTAATGTTGCTATTTTGTAGAAAGCCCTTGTTGATACTAGCCAGATGGCCATAGCTAGATAACTACCTAGCAAGATGACGAATAAACTATTTCATTCATTCACCATAATCCCACACTGCCAGTGCCAGCCCATAGCCAAATGTTTGGCTAGCTAGCTAACGTTAGCATGTTCGCTATCTACCACAATATAGAATCGCTAAGGACACTGCATTAACTCAGCAGCTAACACGCCTGTTTCAGGGAAACTAGAGTTCATTGTGATTTTAAATATGTAAATACTAGCTACAGTGGTTAGCTAGCTTGGATGAACTATTTAGTGTTGTATGCATTCTGTGCACTTAGCTAGCTACCATCCCATAGCCTACATTGCATATGAAGTGTGACTGGCTCATCTTTTTTTCCTTTATTTTGGCTCCCCCACGTGAGGGTTCGTGCTCTCTTATTGGCTCAAAGTCAAGTTGTTGGCCACTGACGAGTATTACAATTCTACAAGTAGAAACGTTAAGTTTGTCGTTTCCGGGTCGGCACACAGCAGGTACCATTTTTGTTCTAGCAAGAGAAGGAACGGCCTCCCACTGAGAAAAGTACCTATCGGCAGTGAGATTCTCTGTGTGTTTCATGCTTAAGACCGATTTATGTTAGGATGTGACGGGGAGCTAGTGTCACGTGCAATGACAGAGTTCCTTTCTCATCCCCTCCAGCTTCGCGACCAAGGCTGTGTATTTACCTTCACAATCTGCAGACCAATATAAGTCACAGGAAAAAATAAATCAAGGCATTTCCACGTTGCGTGATTAGAAATAGAAACCCATTTCCTTCTGTTCTGTTGATTTAGACCTGACTTTCTAATAGAACCGCATTGCTCTTAGGTTGTTTGTGGTTCTGCCCTTCATTTGAATGGGTGGTCACATCCCGACCCCCAGGCCCCAGATGAGCTGTTCATTATAATTAGGGCTGGGAATTGCCAGGGACCTTGTGATACGATACTTTAGTGTCGTTACGATATGTTTTGTGATTCTCATGATTCTATATGTATTGCGATTGTGAACATATTGCTCACAGTGTGTCTGCTGCAGAGAGATGAGAGCGAGCGTGAAAAAACAACATGTTTTGTTCAGTCAGGGAAATAAAAGTGCTGAAAACATGTTTGCTCACTATTTAAGATGGAGAACAAGCTATTGGATGAAAAATACAGACGTTCTGGCGCAAGTACAGCCGATTAGCACTAGCTTACACTACAGTAGCAAGACGATATATCATTCAAATGTAATATCGTGAAATGTAACTATTGAATATTTCCCCCCATCACTAGTGTCTTCATTCTGTTATCTGCTGGTGCACAGGCACTACTCATTGTTTATTTAATGACCCAATCGGGCATGGAGGATATTTAATGGCCGTTGAGTGAAGGTAAATGATGCCCCCTTTTTCTGTGGCTTTTGAAAGGCTAGCTAGAAGCTATTATCTTCCCTCCCTGTGTATTCTAATCTAAATTCCGATTGGCTGCTATTCCAAACGCTCTGTTGGCATCATGTTATGCTAGCTATGTCAGTTTGGTCTGTTTTTACCCAGTTAATGCAGCTCTCATGTGAATGGTCCAGTGTATTTTAATTCTGGAAATGGTTGACCCCCACGAGGCTTCACAAAGTGCTGTGCTCCATCAAATATGGTGTGGTTGTACAGGCAGCTTCTGGAAAGGCAGGCCACGGCTGCAGCCTTTATCACACTGCCAGAGTTGAGTTATGAGTGTTAGGCTGTCCCCGCGGGCGTGAGCGCCACACACACACACACACACACACACACACACACACACACACCTATACAGTGGGGAGAACAAGTATTTGATACACTGCCGATTTTGCAGGTTTTCCTACTTACAAAGCATGTCGAGGTCTGTAATTTTTATCATAGGTACACTTCAACTGTGAGAGACGGAATCTAAAACAAAAATCCAGAAAATCACATTGTATGATTTTTAAGTAATTAATTTGCATTTTATTGCATGACATAAGTATTTGATACATCAGAAAAGCAGAACTTAATATTTGGTACATAAACCTTTGTTTGCAATTACAGAGATCATATGTTTCCTGTAGGTCTTGACCAGGTTTGCACACACTGCAGCAGGGATTTTGGCCCACTCCTCCATACAGACCTTCTCCAGATCCTTCAGGTTTCGGGGCTGTCGCTGGGCAATACAGACTTTCAGCTCCCTCCAAAGATTTTCTATTGGGTTCAGGTCTGGAGACTGGCTAGGCCACTCCAGGACCTTGAGATGCTTCTTACGGAGCCACTCCTTAGTTGCCCTGGCTGTGTGTTTCGGGTCGTTGTCATGCTGGACGACCCAGCCACAATGCTCTTACTGAGGGAAGGAGGTTGTTGGCCAAGATCTCGCGATACATGGCCCCATCCATCCTCCCCTCAATACGGTGTAGTCGTCCTGTCCCCTTTGCAGAAAAGCATCCCCAAAGAATGATGTTTCCACCTCCATGCTTCACGGTTGGGATGGTGTTCTTGGGGTTGTACTCATCCTTCTTCTTCCTCCAAACACGGCGAGTGGAGTTTAGACCAAAAAGCTCTATTTTTGTCTCATCAGACCACATGACCTTCTCCCATTCCTCCTCTGGATTATCCAGATGGTCATTGGCAAACTTCAGACGGGCCTGGACATGCGCTGGCTTGAGCAGGGGGACCTTGCGTGCGCTGCAGGATTTTAATCCATGACGGCGTAGTGTGTTACTAATGGTTTTCTTTGAGACTGTGGTCCCAGCTCTCTTCAGGTCATTGACCAGGTCCTGCCATGTAGTTCTGGGCTGATCCCTTACCTTCCTCATGATCATTGATGCCCCACGAGGTGAGATCTTGCATGGAGCCCCAGACCGATGGGGATTGACCGTCATCTTGAACTTCTTCCATTTTCTAATAATTGCACTATTAGTTGTTGCCTTCTCACCAAGCTGCTTGCCTATTGTACTGTAGCCCATCCCAGTCTTGTGCAGGTCTACAATTTTATCCCTGATGTCCTTACACAGCTCTCTGGTCTTGGCCATTGTGGAGAGGTTGGAGTCTGTTTGATTGAGTGTGTGGACAGGTGTCTTTTATACAGGTAACGAGTTCAAACAGGTGCAGTTAATACAGGTAATGAGTGGAGAACAGGAGGGCTTCTTAAAGAAAAACTAACAGGTCTGTGAGAGCCGGAATTCTTACTGGTTGGTAGGTGATCAAATACTTATGTCATGCAATAAAATGCTAATTAATTACTTAAAAATCATACAATGTGATTTTCTGGATTATTGTTTTAGATTCCGTCTCTCACAGTTGAAGTGTACCTATGATAAATTACAGACCTCTACATGCTTTGTAAGTAGGAAACCCTGCAAAATTTGCAGTGTATCAAATACTTGTTCTCCCCACTGTATGTGTACACACACACACACACACACCTATATGTACACACACACAGTCCTATATGTACACACACACACATACATAGTCCTATATGTATAAGCACACACAGGGTCAGCCACTCACACACACTCCAGCCCCAACCCATAAAGAATGCACTAGCTTAGAGGAGATATGATCATGCCATTTTTCAAAATACCCAACAATGTTTTTGTGTTTTTTATCGGAAGCAGTAAACTAGTCTGTTTCTGGGTACTGGTGCATTTGTACGGGGGAATTTCTGACTTTCTGTGAGTTGAGGGAAGTTAAATTAGTCTCCTGTTCTGCTGCATGAGATGAGATGTGCTTCTGTCCTTGTTCTTGCTGCTTAGTCAATGGGCTAACCCGGGTCATAATCCATGACATTTACGTCATTTAGCAGACGCTCTTATCCAGAGCGACTTACAGTTAGTGAGAGTTAGTTAGGGCAGGTAGCTTAGTGGTTAAGAGCGTTGTGGCAGTAACCGAAAGGTCGCTGGTTCTAATCCCGAGCCGACTAGGTGAAACATTTGTCGATGTGCCCTTGAGCAAGGCACTTAACCGTAATTGCTCCTGTAAGTCGCTCTGGATAAGAGCGTCTGCTAAATGACTAAAATGTAAAATATTCCCTGCTCCTGGGCCTGTGGAAGACACTTGTTTTCCCTAGAACAGCTGCATTGTGCAGAGTTCCCCTGGCCCACAGGGAGGCTGACACCCAGGCCTGGTTGACCAGGTGGTCAGGTACTCGACTGTCACAGTAGCAAATATTTTTATAACTAACCCAAGATAGACCACAGCCTGTCGTTTCCAATGGGAGCGAATTAATCAGTGGCCAGAACAAGCAAGGAGGTGGGCAGAACCAAGCACAAGCTAGCGAGATCCTATTGACACGTTCTAGCATATATTTCCATTAGGGAATGCCTACTCTGAAATGCACGTGTGCAATAACTCAATTCGCCCTTGCACTCCTAAACAACGGCATTTAGTCCACTCTATTCGTAACAGATTGTAGTTTTGGGAACGGAACTGTATTGAGATCAAATGTTTCATCGATGAGAATATTGGCAGAACGTTGGCCGAAATCCATCTCGCTCCATCTTCTCCTACTGCCAGCCACTAGGCTTCCTCTCATCACAATATTTGGTGGTGAGTGGAAATGCCAACTAGATGCTTCAGGTTTATACATCCTGTGAAACACCTGGCTCATCTGTGACAGTAGCCTAAGAAGCGTGTTCTCTGGAGACTGACTGGGGCGACCCTTCCTGGAACTTCCTGCTCAAGCCTGGACTAGTCAGATTACTCACATGTTGTCTAGGCAATATTAGTTCATGCTGGTATGATTTAGGCGTTGGCGTAATAGGCTAGGCTATATCTCTAACAGAACAGTTTGTAATATGACATTATAGACTTGTCTGAACTTGGCAGTAATCACACTATGTACAGGAGTGATTTTCCCTTTTACAAAACATTAAAAGAATGGAGAAGTCTGTCTCTGCTCTGGATATCACTGACTTAATTTAAGGCAAACGCACTGAAGTGAAGTTGAAATTGAGTTTCTCAGTTTCCTCTGTCCTTTCTTTGCTTTATGTAACTAACTTCCTACTCTAACAGGAAGTTGTTAATTGTTGCTTCCCCTTTTAGCCCATGGTAGAAAAACATGAACTGTACTTATGTTCCTGTTAGACAGACATTGCTGCAAAACCTCAGCTATCGGGGGAAGTATGTCTGTTTATCTCTTCACACAATGGTGCCTGAGGAGGCTAATGTTGAGCAGCAGTCCCCCTGTGGGTGTACATGAGCCCCTCAGCTGTTGCCAGTGTGGTCCAGGGCTGGATATGGAGTACACATCTGATTCTTTCACTCAGGCTGGGTGCTGGGTATGTGCTCATTTTGCACTTCTCTAGTCATTCTTTTGTCATACCTTCCCTTGCTGAATTTGTTTTCAGCATTTATCCGCAGACAGAGGTTTCCTGTCAGCAGGTGGTCATTTGGCTGGGAGGTGAAACGTGTTAAACCGAGTGATGACAGTGTCACTCTATAATGGTTTCATTAGGGGGTTGCGTCCGACCATCGCTAGACAACGGCTGTTTCCTTTCTGTTGTCAAGGCTGCCGCTCTGCATAGCCTTGGTTTTAAACTGGTAACTGACTGGCCATTCTTTTTAAATGGAAGTGGAACCTCGCAGTAATGCCTGCAAAATTGCTTAATGGCCGTCAAAGTCCACAAGTGTCACTCTTCAGCTTGATGTAACCGGTGTGTTCTCAGTCCCAATATTTGAAGAACTAATAGCAGTTCAATTCACATACTGCATTCTGTTTGTGTGACCTCATGGTCTTCATACGTGAGGTCCCACAATAAATCATGTTAGAAAATATCTTGATTTTCCTGCCCTCTGAGTAAAACAAATTGAATGCCTGGTGTGTGTGTGTTCTAGTCTCAGAATGGTTGTTGAAACTGCTCCCCACTAACCTCTGTACTATTTGTCTTCCCTGTATACAGGGCTCCAGAGATCATCCTGGGCCTGCCGTTTTGTGAGGCCATCGACATGTGGTCTCTGGGCTGTGTCATCGCTGAGCTCTTCCTGGGCTGGCCCCTCTACCCAGGAGCACTGGAGTATGACCAGGTAAATCTTTATCTTGGCCAGGTTGCAGTTGTAAATGAGAACTTGTTCTCAACTGGCTTACCTGGTTAAATAAAGGTTAAATTAACAAATATATATATATTTTAAATCAAAGTACCTGCTTAATAACCTCAAAGTCTTGGGGGGAGGGGGGTACTAAGCTAACATAAGGAATACATAAATCATAAGGTTTTGAAGTGTCTGTCCCATATCTAGGAGATATAAGAAAGATCAGGAAATATTGTTTTTTAAAACACATATTTAACCCCTTATTTTTGTTGGCACAAAACTACCTCCATACTTACATTCGTTTGCGTGGGTTACCTTACGTGACACTTGTGGGGGTCATATATAGCAAAACGGAGAACAACATAGTGCTTGTGAGAGTCTCCCCTTTCCATAGAGTGGTCATAATAGTGTCTAGGCCAAACCATTCGTATGCTGCAGAAGCTTTTGTGAGAAGACCGATTTTCGGGATGTCTCATGGTCTGACGAACACAGATGCGGAAGGGCGACATAAGCGGATGCGGTGGCTTGAGACGCAGCCCATGCAAAAAAACGGATAACTCTAGCTTAAACTGAGATTTTGATGGGGATTTGTTTTATTGTTATGTTACTTCGATTGATGCACATGTTCGTCAATAGACTCTTAAGGATTATGGGCTCAGACACACCGTTAGGATTGTCAAATGTTTGCCTGCCGAGAGTACTTAGCATCTCTGAACAGAGTTTTGGCAGTCAATGGCAGTTTGTGTTCACATGGCACCAACCTTGAAGCCGTCAGCCTTGTTAAAATACTCCAGAGCAGGTGGCAGTAGCGTTGCGTTCCTATTGGGATACTTTGGGATTTCGGCAATTAAGCCCTCTATCTACACTGCTCAAAAAAATAAAGGGAACACTTAAACAACACAATGTAACTCCAAGTCAATCACACTTCTGTGAAATCAAACTGTCCACTTAAGAAGCAACACTGATTGACAATACATTTCACATGCTGTTGTGCAAATGGAATAGACAACAGGTGGAAATTATAGGCAATTAGCAAGACACCCCCAATAAAGGACTGGTTTTGCAGGTGGTGACCACAGACCACTTCTCAGTTCCTATGCTTCTTGGTTGATGTTTTGGTCACTTTTGAATGCTGGCGGTGCTTTCACTCTAGTGGTAGCATGAGACGGAGTGTACAACCCACACAAGTGGCTCAGGTAGTGCAGCTCATCCAGGATGGCACATCAATGCGAGCTGTGGCAAGAAGGTTTGCTGTGTCTGTCAGAGTAGTGTCCAGAGCATGGAGGCGCTACCAGGAGACAGGCCAGTACATCAGGAGACGTGGAGGAGGCCGTAGGAGGGCAACAACCCAGCAGCAGGACTGCTACCTCCGCCTTTGTGCAAGGAGGAGCAGGTGGAGCACTGCCAGAGCCCTGCAAAATGACCTCCAGCAGGCCACAAATGTGCATGTGTCTGCTCAAACGGTCAGAAACGGACTCCATGAGGGTGGTATGAGGGCCTGACGTCCACAGGTGGGGGTTGTGCTTACAGCCCAACACCGTGCAGGACGTTTGGCATTTGCCAGAGAACACCAAGATTGGCAAATTCGCCACTGGCGCCCTGTGCTCTTCACAGATGGAAGCAGGTTCACACTGAGCACATGTGACAGACGTGACAGAGTCTGGAGACGCCGTGGAGAACGTTCTGCTGCCTGCAACATCCTCCAGCATGACCGGTTTGGCGGTGGGTCAGTCATGGTGTGGGGTGGCATTTCTTTGGGGGGCCGCACAGCCCTCCATGTGCTCGCCAGAGGTAGCCTGACTGCCATTAGGTACCGAGATGAGATCCTCAGACCCCTTGTGAGACCATATGCTGGTGCGGTTGGCCCTGGGTTCCTCCTAATGCAAGACAATGCTAGACCTCATGTGGCTGGAGTGTGTCAGCAGTTCCTGCAAGAGGAAGGCATTGATGCTATGGACTGGCCCGCCCGTTCCCCAGACCTGAATCCAATTGAGCACATCTGGGACATCATGTCTCGCTCCATCCACCAACGCCACGTTGCACCACAGACTGTCCAGGAGTTGGCGGATGCTTTAGTCCAGGTCTGGGAGGAGATTCCTCAGGAGACCATCCGCCACCTCATCAGGAGCATGCCCAGGCGTTGTAGGGAGGTCATACAGGCACGTGGAGGCCACACACACTACTGAGACTCATTTTGACTTGTTTTAAGGACATTACATCAAAGTTGGATCAGCCTGTAGTGTGGTTTTCCACTTTAATTTTGAGGGTGACTCCAAATCCAGACCTCCATGGGTTGATACATTTGATTTCCATTGATAATTTTTGTGTGATTTTGTTGTCAGCACATTCAACTATGTAAAGAAAAAAGTATTTAATAAGATTATTTCATTCATTCAGATCTAGGATGTGTTCTTTTAGTGTTCCCTTTATTTTTTTGAGCAGTGTACTTCCCCAGAGTCTGATGATCTCATGGATACCATTTTTATGTCTCTGCATCGAGTATGAAAGAAATTAGAGGTATTTTCGTGAGTGAATGCTAGCTAGCATTAGCGCAATGACTTGAATTCTATTATATCATGCTAGCAGTTAGGCTAATGTTAGTTGCGCTAATGCTAGTTAGCAACTTCATTAAAACTGCACACAGAGACATAAAAATGGTATCCATGAGTTCATAATAATAATAATAATAATAATAATAATAATAATAATAATATGCCATTTAGCAGACGCTTTTATCCAAAGCGACTTACAGTCATGCGTGCATACATTTGTTTTTGTGTATGGGTGGTCCCGGGGATCGAACCCACTACCTTGGCGTTACAAGCGCTGTGCTCTACCAGTTGAGCTACAGAGGACCATCTAACTCTGGGGAATTAGAAAATCCAGCCAAAAGCCTGAAGTATCCCTTTAAGCTTAATTTGGAAATGCATGTATGTACTTTGTAGGCACCTGAGCTGAGCATTAAGGGAGACTAGGTATCTACCACCCCACTATCAGATTATGGGGGGCAATGTAGCCGTTTTATTTTTATTTATTTGTATTTATTTCTGTTCTGAAATCACTATCACCCACTTGTAATTTTTGCAGATTAAGTGTTTAATCCTGTAATGTATCAATATTTATCGTTTACAAATTAGCTATGACATAGCCAATGAATATATAGCAGAACTTTCACCCCCATCTCAAAGTCTAATGGTTTTGACCGTTTGGAAGTTTTTACGGAGTGATCTTCTCTTTTCCACTCGCTTCAGCCATGCAGTGCTCACAAAAGTGATTGCTGTCCTCATTATGAAATTATCAACTTTACCCTGTATTTCTAAAAATGACCATATAAACTTATTGTTTAAAGCAAAATTACCAGAACTGTTGCTGATGGTGCCAGGTGAGTTATTCCGGTAAAACATAATTTTCAACAGCGCATAGATAACACTAACCTAGCAAATTACATGGGTTGTCACTCCACTAATAAAGCCTAGTATCACCCAAGCCATTTTAGCATTTGAATGCTGAAGGTGCCGCACAGATGTGCAAGATTAGGAATAGGCTGCCTATCTTGCATTGGTCAATCCGCGATGCTGGGCACAGTGCGCAGGTTGACTTGAAGGAGAGGAAGCATCAGTTGTCACAAAAGATAAGCGGTATTTTCGGAAGGTAGAACAAATGTAATATGAGGCCAAAGAATTGTGAACCAACGATTCATAACGTTAAATCGATTTTCTGACTGACGCATGCTACATTTTGAACAGTTTGGGGTCATACGCATAAACATTTCTCTCCAATTCTTTTGCACAAAATTACATCCCTGTTAGTGAGCATTTCTCCAAGATAATCCATCCACCTGACAGGTGCGGCATATCAAGAAGCTGATGAAACGGCATGATCATTACACAGGTGCACCATGTGCTGGGGACAATAAAAAGGCCATTCTAAACTCCCTCAACTTGAGACATCTGTCACACAACGCCACAGATGTCTTAAGTTGAGGGAGCGTGCAATTGGCATGCTGACTGCAGGAATGTCCAACAGAGCTGTTGCCAGAAAATGTAATGTTTATTTCTTTGCCATAAGCCGTCTCCAACGTTGTTTTAGAGAATTTGGCAGTACATCCAACCGGCCTCACAACCGCAGTGCACGTGTAACTACGCCAGCCCAGGACATCCACATCCGGCTTCTTCACCTGCGGGATCGTCTGAGGAGGATGAGGAGGAGGGGGGGGGAGTATTTCTGTCTATAATAAAGCCCTTTTGTGGGGAAAAACGAATTCCGATTGGCTGGGCCTGTCTCCCCAGTGGATAGGCCTATGCCCTCCCAGGTCCACCCATGGCTGCGCCCCTGCCCAGTCATGTGAAATCCATAGATTTAGGGCCTAATGAATTTATACCAATTGAATGATTTCCTTCTATGAACTGTAACTCAGTAAAATCTTTGAAATTGTTGCATGTTGAGTTTATATTTTTGTTCAGTATAGTATAAATTTTATATGATTTATGGACAAACTACAGCAACATATTATGTTTTATTCACATAAGTTAGGTTTTTCTGAAGTGAAATAGTATCAAATGACCCGAATTTAATCGGGATGCATTTCGGTAATGAGAATATGGGGTGAAAGTGTACAAAATTCAGGCAAATGTGTTTAAAATAACACACTGTGCCATAAACTAGGCATCTTAGACTTCAGAATGATAGTTGATTGTTGCAGATGCATCATGGTTTTCTAACTCATTTGCTGCTGCCATGGTTAACTGGTTTCATGAGAATCACCCGCCAGCCCATAGCCACATTAGCTAAAAGGTTAGCATGTAATTCGCTAGGTAGCACAACATGGCTGGCTGGCTGGCTAGCTAGCTAGCCAAAGACAACTCTCGGCAGCCAACACAGGCAGCTGCTTCATTAAAACTAATTAATTGTGATTTAATTATAATTTCAATACTAGCTACAGTGGCCAGCTAGCTAGCTTGGAAGAAGTATTGTGTTGTGTGCATTGTCTGTGCACTTAGCTAGCTACCATCCTATAGCGTAGCCTACATTGCAAATGATGTGTGACTGGCTCATTTAGCAAGCTGCAAGGAAATCTATGTCACCGGGGAAAGGAAATATGTATTTTTTGTTGTTAGCTGTCCTTTCAGCTCCCCACTCGTGCTCTCTAGACAAATGTCTCTACCGACGGGGAAACTGATTCTACATGTAGAAACGCTAGCAAATGTCAGGCGCTATCAGTGACTGTCCCCAAAACAGACCACTCAGCAAGCAAACAAACGTCAAATGAATGCCAGATGATCGACAGATCAACATTGGGTGCTGTGTGTTTGTTCTATCGTCTCCAAGGCCAAAGCTATCAGACTGTCAAGGGAAGAGAACAATACTGACAGAACTGACAGCTCAGTGAAGACTGGCCACAGACAGATCAGTGGAGTAGGATAACAGTCCCTGATGCCTGTGTGCTGGTGCATTTTGATTCTAAATGTGAGGATGGTTAAGGCCTCCACTTTTAGTTTGATTCCCTATTCAAACCCCATCTGTTAATTTTGTTGGTGTTCTCTAAGCAGTAAAGCGTATTAATACAAAATGTCTAATGTAGACATTATTGGAAAAGGAAATTGGCTGGGCCATGTTTGATTATTTCCCACAGGCCAGTAACTACATGATTGTGACTGAGTCCCCCGGCTTAAAGGCGAGACCATGGGAATGCTCTGTGTGCTGTGGGGTTTTGTGCTACAGGCTGGGGAGGTTTGTAATTTTTGGGTCTAGTGGTCAGTTGGACTGCGACCAGGCAGTAGTGCTTTGCTGACCAGAAGCCCCCCTGACCGCTGCACCATGCCAGCACTGGGTGCCCCCCCCCCCGCACCATCAGCAGGTTCTCACTTCATTGCTCTATCACTGTGTTTGTGCAGGGTTGTGGTAACCTGATTGAGTCTCTATAACATCCAAAATCAAGCCATAAACACAGCCAGTTAAACTCACTGGTCTCCTGTCTGTGTTGTCGAGAGATGGAACAGCGGCTTTGCACAGTGAGAAAAAGAGCCCTGCCTCATGGCATAACACATGCCTAGTCTTGTAGTTGTAGCTGCTCTAAAGCACTGTGTTTTGGCTGGGAGTGGGTAGCTATGAAGTACCCTTTGTGAGAAAACAGCCTTGCTGGCTTTACTGTCAGGGACAGATGCTAACATGTAACTATATATTTCATGCTGTCGGTGTCACTGCTCCCATGGGAGATCAAATGTCAAAACATCTAAGTCAGGTCTATTGGTGTTTAAATAATAATTTGAGTAATGATCTCATGGGCAGCAATGAAATTGTTGTTTGAATAAGAAATAATTATATCACCAAGTTACCAGATAAGTAACATGTATTTTGTAAGGTGATGATTATTGCATTAAGGTTGCCTTACCTCCACTTAGTGGGATTGGAAAGGTTGCCATAGCAATTTGGAGCACAGTAGGCCTACGTCTGTCCTGAGCATGTTAAGTGGCTCTCAGTCAACATATCAAGGACCTCAGCCACCCGAGCCACAGCCTGTTCACCCCACTACCATCTAGAATGCGAAGACTGTACAGGTGCATCAAAGCTGGGACTGAGAGACTGAAAAACGGCTTCTATCTCCAGGCCATCAGACTGTTAAACAGTCACCACTAGCCGACCTCCGCCCAGTACCCTGCCCTGAACCTTAGTCACTGTTCTAGCCGGCTACCACCCTGTACTCTACCCTGCAAATTAGACTGCTGCCGATTTTTAGCATGTAAATCTTGGTGGTGCAAAAAAAAGAAATTGTGGAATGCATGCCAGCAAAGCCACTACACAACACTAAACAATACATTAATTGTACAATAACATTGACAAATGGTGCCCACAAACTGTTAGGGGCTACATAAAGCTGTCCCAACAGCAGAGTCCCAACAGCAGTCCCAACATCTTACCACTGTTACACCTGGCTATCAACGGAGCCTTGTCTGGCAGCGAAACAGTTCCTTCAGCCTCATTTACTGCCTTTTAAAATAACATAGCTGATATGGCTGACTTGCTTAAACAAATGTGGTTTCTACTGACAATTGAAATGTACAGACTATGGCATAAGGGGACGACAAGCAGATAAGAGGCAATCTGTAATTTCGATTAAGACATTAATGAGCGAGCTACAACGGACGTAGTCAATATAACTATTTGTTCAGCACTTTTGAAATGTACATCGGCAGAATTCAGAACATGGGCCGTTCTTAGTGTACACCAAGTCAGAATCGTAGGATAAATAAAGGGGGCATATAAGCAGACAATGAAAGCTCTTACAATATTCAATGATTACATTTCTCTAAAACAGGTTATAGGCTACATGTGCCCCACCAAGTCAGAACAGTAGGCGAAATTAAGAGGTGAAAGTAGACCAAATTATTAAGGTGAGGCACATTGAATGCCGTTTGTGTCTTTGCGTATCAAAAAAGATACACGTCAAATAACACAATTCTATTATAGAATTTGCACGTGCAAGCCAAGCGCCACCACTATGATCAGTAGCACTGTCAAAGCTGTACAAGAAAATGTCTGCAAACAAGCACACACTGGCCATGAACGATGTGTTTACAATACCGCGTTGGTGAAAATAGACCAAATTATTAGGGTGAGGCACATGGGCTACTAACAGCTTACTACACAACATACACTTAGTATTACTTTCTTAGCTACAGTATACATACAGTGGGGGAAAAAAGTATTTAGTCAGCCACCAATTGTGCAAGTTCTCCCACTTAAAAAGATGAGAGGCCTGTAATTTTCATCATAGGTACACATCAACTATGACAGACAAAATGAGAAAAAAAAATCCAGAAAATCACATTGTAGGATTTTTAATGATTTTATTTGCAAATTATGGTGGAAAATAAGTATTTGGTCAATAACAAAAGTTTCTCAATACTTTGTTATATACCCTTTGTTGGCAATGACACAGGTCAAACGTTTTCTGTAAGTCTTCACAAGGTTTTCACACACTGTTGCTGGTATTTTGGCCCATTCCTCCATTCAGATCTCCTCTAGAGCAGTGATGTTTTGGGGCTGTCGCTGGGCAACACAGACTTTCAACTCTCTCCAAAGATTTTCAATGGGGTTGAGATCTGGAGACTGGCTAGGCCACTCCAGGACCTTGAAATGCTTCTTACGAAGCCACTCCTTCGTTGCCCGGGCAGTGTGTTTGGGATCATTGTCATGCTGAAAGACCCAGCCACATTTAATCTTCAATGCCCTTGCTGATGGAAGGAGGTTTTCACTCAAAATCTCACGATACATGGCCCCATTCATTCTTTCCTTTACACGGATCAGTCGTCCTGGTCCCTTTGCAGAAAAACAGCCCCAAAGCATGATGTTTCCACCCCCATGCTTCACAGTAGGTATGGTGTTCTTTGGATGCAACTCAGCATTCTTTGTCCTCCAAACACGACGAGTTGAGTTTTTACCAAAAAGTTCTATTTTGGTATCATCTGACCATATGACATTCTCCCAATCCTCTTCTGGATCATCCAAATGCACTCTAGCAAACTTCAGACGGGCCTGGACATGTACTGGCTTAAGCAGGGGGACACGTCTGGCACTGCAGGATTTGAGTCCCTGGCGGCGTAGTGTGTTACTGATGGTAGGCTTTGTTACTTTGGTCCCAGCTCTCTGCAGGTCATTCACTAGGTCCCCCCGTGTGGTTCTGGGATTTTTGCTCACCGTTCTTGTGATCATTTTGACCCCACGGGGTGAGATCTTGCGTGGAGCCCCAGATCGAGGGAGATTATCAGTGGTCTTGTATGTCTTCCATTTCCTAATAATTGCTCCCACAGTTGATTTCTTCAAACCAAGCTGCTTACCTATTGCAGATTCAGTCTTCCCAGCCTGGTGCAGGTCTACAATTTTGTTTCTGGTGTTTTTTGACAGCTCTTTGGTCTTGGCCATAGTGGAGTTTGGAGTGTGACTGTTTGAGGTTGTGGACAGGTGTCTTTTATACTGATAACAAGTTCAAACAGGTGCCATTAATACAGGTAACGAGTGGAGGACAGAGGAGCCTCTTAAAGAAGAAGTTACAGGTCTGTGAGAGCCAGAAATGTTGCTTGTTTGTAGGTGACCAAATACTTATTTTCCACCATAATTTGCAAATAAATTCATTAAAAATCCTACAATGTGATTTTCTGGATTTTTTTCTCTCAATTTGCCTGTCATAGTTGACGTGTGAATTACAGGCCTCTCATCTTTTTAAGTGGGAGAGCTTGCACAATTGGTGGCTGACTAAATACTTTTTTCCCCCACTGTATCTCCCTTGAATATTACATAATTTATGCAGCAGCATACAAGAAATGTTTGGACTCACCTTGTTGTGCTGTGCTCACTTGAACAGGAAGGTGGCGGTCCTTTTGTGGGCAAATTTTGTCATTAGTCTGCATTCTCTGGATTTATGGTGGGAGCTCTGGGGTAAAAAAACCACACAGCCACTCCACTGAATAGGCTCTATGCACGCATCACTTCCGCATTGGCGTAAGGATGCTTGGGCATTTCCGGTTACCGGAAAAAAACATTAGACAGTGACAGTAGACCGTTATGATGGCAGAGATGAAGTTTACAAGGTGTTTGCTGGAGTTGCCTAAAGTATCTGTTAATGATATACGGAGGGTCGTCCCAGTACGACACCACGTAGCAAACTGGATAAAGGCTTCAAATTTTACGTTTCTTCTTTTCTTTGCAACTTTGACGGTAATATGCTAACGCTAACTAGCCTGAGCTAGAAGCCTTGCTTTGGTGTTTTAAGTCATGACTCCGTCCTGCTTCAGGTTAATCATGCTTTAAATAAAGTTTAATCATGTGTATATACCTCTCACTTCATGTGTTTGTACTTTTATGAAAGTATCAGGTAAAAACAGGGCTACAAATGAGATCTCTGTGAGAGCCCACTGCTACCGCTCAATTAAGAAACTAAAGCCACCACACCAGCTGAGAGTAGGACTAGATTAAGTGACACGTTCAAAGTTCTGTTGAACTTGTTCAAGGTTACGTTCAACACATGTTTTACTCGTTTAATGTTACCACAGCTTTGATTGCCATTGCTAAGAGAACACTTTAGAACTTTAGTGGTTTTCACGATAGCTGAACAGTGGTAGCCTAATACAGACCAGGGTAGCTGAGTGGGAATTGCCATGCTTTGTTGTTGGGTCTGTTGTAAACAAATTGGAGTTTGGTTTGAAATGTAAACAAAAATGAGATTACTACTTTTTCCTGACTTGATGACTGCAATGACAGTAACATATTCCACTCAGCTGTTCTTCATACTGCTGATGTTCTACTCAAAACTGTCCTGTCATCTTTACTTCTTTCTTTATAAACATAAGGCCCAACTTCCTTGCTTTTGTACTTGATGTTTCTACTTTTCAAGAGGAATTAGGAGCAAAACCTTCACTCTACTGTTGTTATTGGTACTAGGCTACAAAATTAAAATACAATTAATGCGCTAGTAGATAGTTTTAGATACTTTACTCATCCCGAGGGAAATTCAAGGTTTCCAGTAGCTTACAACACACATGCAACATTTAAACAGATAATAATACTAGTCATTGTTGACAGCTCAAATACATAGGCCTATATATTAAACACATTGGACATTTTAATTTACCTTGTGAAAAACCTTATGTCATCATCAGATCCAGCAAACCGCTCCAAGCAGAATTTGCTGCTGATAGTTATCTCCTCAATTTGATTTCGGAGCCTTGCTATCTCTACACTAAGTTCTTCATTGTGGTCAAGTGACATATCCAGTGCAGCAGGTTCAGTACTGTTGCATTAGTCATGGTCAGGAGGACAGTCCAATTCCACAGACGGATCATTCATGGTTTCTGTGTTGGGACGCTCGGTCCTTTCCCAAACTCCGGGCCGTGGGGCTGGAAGACTGAAATTGTTCCATTGAAACAGCACTGGAACAGCTCCCTTCTTCAGACGTCTGCGCCCAGCTGGAGTCGGAGGCTCTATCACATCTTCACTTAGAATGTGTCGGCTGCAGACTCGTGTGTTTGTTGTAAGAAAGTTGACTTGTGGAATGTTAATCACCCACCGTTTATGTAATTCACTGTCTTTGGGAAATGTAAAAAAAACTAACAGAAGAATTGCATCTGGCAGACACTGTACATTGCGGCACACAGCAGTGATGGCTGGAAGAGCTGTCATCCTGTTTTTGAAAGGACACTTTCGTACGTTTAAACGTCATCGTGTTATAAGTCAAGACGAAGTATTACAAGTAAAAACATTAACATAAACATTAAGATAAACAACAACAACGACGAAAATTAACCGTTTCTGATGTTTTTGACGACAAGCATTCAATGCTAGCATACGGTAGCACTGCATTCTACGATAACCGGAAGTTTACATCCATCCTGAGATTTAACCAGAGATACGTCATGCTCGCCTGTGCATATCGCCTATAGCAGGCTAGTGATCACTTTGCAACGCTTGCAGTTAGCCACTCATTCCTTCCAAACCACTCATTGTTGAGTTTGCGATTTCCAACTTGTGTAATGTTTATGTCCAATGGCTGATGAGCACTGATACGTTTTATCTATAATTTCTCTTCATTATTTATCTTCATATGACAAGGATTAAAAAGGATTTGCCAGTACATTGTCGACTTGATTCATGATGATGACTGCTAGCTAAGATTTTGAAAGTAAGATGTTGACATGATCAGTCCAATTAAAGCTACTGTAGATATAACATGATTTGACGTCACTTTATCTGTGGCCAATGACCATGAGCCTTCTTGGAAGGGCACTTCTAATGTAACTCTATGGCAGGACCCAAAGGGCTTACATTTTGGATGTCTACCCTTACTAAGGACTTAGACTTGGCGGTAGTGTCCCCATGAGTGACAGAACACTGAGCCAATCACGGCGCAATGCTCCCATTTTCTGCTGGCTTGCCCCATCACCACAGAAAGCACTGAGCTAAGCTGAAAAACCTGCATTTTGGAGCTGCCTTAATCAAGAAAATGTGATGCGTATTAATGCCAAAATAACATGCAAAACAGGCAATCCCCCCCACCTATGTACGTAGTCATTGAACACTGTTCACTTTAATAATGTTTACTGTTTCACCCACTTTATATGTATACTGTATTCTAGTCATGGCTCATCCTATATAACTTATTTTTGTGTTGTTTTTTTATTATGTGTATTGCTAGGCATTGCTGCACTGTTGGAGCTAGAAACACAAGCATTTCGCTGCACCTGCGATAACATCTGCAAATCTGTGTACGCGACCATAAACTTTTGATTTGACCTAGCAAAGTAGCAAGTGATGAGGAGGAGTGCTATAACAGAAGAATAGCCTATATTTGTACTGGGATTGTATTTGTCTATTTACTTAGCCCATTTTGACCTGTCCATTTGGAAGATCTGCAAGTAACCTTTTGATTAGCTTGGATTGCTAGAGGCAGAGAAACAATCTGGTTGGGCTTAAGTGTCTTTGTCCTTGGGGATGTTTGGGAGGGCTGGGACACCGCCATGTCACAAAAACCTCACTTGGAGGTCCAGTCTTCCATCAACAGCAGTGCAGTGGTCAGTTCTATTTACATCCTGCATTTAAAATACTTTTGTACTTTCATTGTCTAGTTTGTCTTGATGAGTGTCTGTGTAGCGCTATGATACACAGATCCCTGGCTGATGATCAGAATGCTCTGGGCTGATGGTCAGAATGCTCTGGGCTGATAATAATAATAATAATAATATGCCATTTAGCAGACGCTTTTATCCAAAGCGACTTACAGTCGTGCGTGCATAATTTTTTTGTGTATGGGTGGTCCCGGGGATCGAACCCACTACCTTGGCGTTACAAGCGCCGTGCTCTACCAGCTGAGCTACAGAGGACCACTGATGATCGGAATGCTCTGGGCTGATGATCGGAATGCTCAGTGCTCCTCTGAAACAAGCTACTTAACCTTTTCACATGAGTTACAAATATCTTTCTAACAGTCACCCCAGCGTGATTTGTTTTATGCACGTGATGTCAGAATATACTCACTGTTACAAAATGTGATTGTTACGCAACAGGCGTATGTTTCAACTTGTCCATTTCTAATTACACTGCTCAAAAAAATAAAGGGAACACTTAAACAACACAATGTAACTCCAAGTCAATCACACTTCTGTCCACTAAGGAAGCAACACTGATTGACAATACATTTCACATGCTGTTGTGCAAATGGAATAGACAACCGGTGGAAATTATAGGCAATTAGCAAGACACCCCCAATAAAGGACTGGTTTTGCAGGTGGTGACCACAGACCACTTCTCAGTTCCTATGCTTCCTGGCTGATGTTTTTGTCACTTTTGAATGCTGGCGGTGCTTTCACTCCAGTGGTAGCATGAGACGGAGTCTACAACCCACACAAGTGGCTCAGGTAGTGCAGCTCATCCAGGATGGCACATCAATGCGAGCTGTGGCAAGAAGGTTTGCTGTGTCTGTCAGCGTAGTGTCCAGAGCATGGAGGCGCTACCAGGAGACAGGCCAGTACATCAGGAGACGTGGAGGAGGCCGTAGGAGGGCAACAACCCAGCAGCAGGACTGCTACCTCCGCCTTTGTGCAAGGAGGCGCAGGAGGAGCACTGCCAGAGCCCTGCAAAATGACCTCCAGCAGGCCACAAATGTGCATGTGTCTGCTCAAACGGTCAGAAACAGACTCCATGAGGGTGGTATGAGGGCCCGACGTCCACAGGTGGGGGTTGTGCTTACAGCCCAACACCGTGCAGGACGTTTGGCATTTGCCAGAGAACACCAAAATTGGCAAATTCGCCCTGTGCTCTTCACAGATGAAAGCAGGTTCACACTGAGCACATGTGACAGACGTGACAGAGTCTGGAGACGCCGTGGAGAACGTTCTGCTGCCTGCAACATCCTCCAGCATGACTGGTTTGGCGGTGGGTCAGTCATGGTGTGGGGTGGCATTTCTTTGGGGGGCCGCACAGCCCTCCATGTGCTCGCCAGAGGTAGCCTGACTGCCATTAGGTACCGAGATGAGATCCTCAGACCCCTTGTGAGACCATATGCTGGTGCGGTTGGCCCTGGGTTCCTCCTAATGCAAGACAATGCTAGACCTCATGTGGCTGGAGTGTGTCAGCAGTTCCTGCAAGAGGAAGGCATTGATGCTATGGACTGGCCCGCCCGTTCCCCAGACCTGAATCCAATTGAGCACATCTGGGACATCATGTCTCGCTCCATCCACCAACGCCACGTTGCACCACAGACTGTCCAGGAGTTGGCGGATGCTGTAGGCCAGGTCTGGGAGGAGATCCCTCAGGAGACCATCCGTCACCTCATCAGGAGCATGCCCAGGTGTTGAAGGGAGGTCATACAGGCACGTGGAGGCCACACACACTACTGAGCCTCATTTTGACTTGTTTTAAGGACATTACATCAAAGTTGGATCAGCCTGTAATGTGGTTTTCCACTTTAATTTTGAGGGTGACTCCAAATCCAGACCTCCATGGGTTGATACATTTGATTTCCATTGATAATTTTTGTGTGATTTTGTTGTCAGCACATTCAACTATGTAAAGAAAAAAGTATTTAATAAGATTATTTCATTCATTCAGATCTAGGATGTGTTATTTTAGTGTTCCCTTTATTTTTTTGAGCAGTGTATTTTCTAACAACAGTTTGAATTGAGGTGTGTTCTGCCTCATTAATATAAATTAGAAGTAGCCCATTTCAGTGTATGTTTGAGGCTTTACTGAGCCGGATAAACTTCTCTCTTTGAGGAGAGCTTAAGCACTTCCCTAGTGTTTCCGCAGATCAAGTTTGCAGACATTTGCGCAGTCTTGCACGAACAGGCACATTTTCTGGCTGGCATTTACAGTTTTTTTCACGTTTTCAAGTACTGGTGACAGTTAATGCATTCCGATTATTACATAGATTGTGACACCTATGATGTAAAATACTTTTTTGAAGGTTGTACTGATTTATAATAAACGAATGCTAAGCGATGTGTGGCGCCATGTTTGTTGACATTATACAATGCATTCTGGGTGTCACGTAAACATCTGTCAGACCAAAGATGTTATACTGATGTGAAGGAATGGTTCTCATCTTTTGAGCAAACTTCCAGAAGTGAATGAAGGGAAGTGAATGATCCTAGATGACACACCCCCTTCAACATGAATACTGCAAACAGACCAAACTCATCTTGTCTCCTGTTATCATTGGTTGAAGCGAAAAAACAAACATGGTGGTGTGCGCAAACTACCCATCGTCGGATTACTTCAGATTACTAGAACGTGTTTTACTCAATTATTTTGATCAATGGTGAGTTCACCCGTGATGTGATGAATTGTAAATAGTAATTGCTATTAGCTAATTCATATTGTGGTTTCTGTCAGCCGAGAGTTCTCTAAATATGACCTCTTGTGTTATGTCTATCTTTCCTAAATTAGCGCTAGGACTAATGTAGCCTACATTTTCCGATTTGGATGGTTGTGTATGCTGTCGCTGCTTCTGTGAATGTCTGAACATTGCATTCAAAAATAAACTGGTCACATTCAGGACATAACTTTGTAAGGACTGTGTTTGTGTGAAATATGTATATGAAAAAAAAGTGTGGCTAGCTCAAATGCTGACTGTTGTGTCAATCGAAACTGGACGTTCTAAATGAGCGTTCTAAGCAAACCGGTTTGATCGTACGCTGCAGGGACCACTGTAGAATGATCACACCCGTTTGTTGTTATGTGTGAAAAGGATAATGGAAATGGCTCTTAATGTTGGTGATTCCCTTTGTAAATGTATAGGAGTAGGTCTGACAAGCAGGATAATTATGTAAATGCAGTAATCATAATATTTTCTTCCTCTTTGTCTCTCCTCCTCCATAGATTCGCTACATATCTCAGACACAAGGGTTGCCGGGGGAGCAACTGCTGAACGTGGGGACCAAGACTTCCCGCTTCTTCTGCAAAGAGTCTGACTCGCCTTATGCTCCCTGGAGACTGAAGGTAACGCGCGCTGACACCATGTGACTACTGAACATGGACATCATATACCATAAGTACACCCAGTTCTGAGTACGCTAGGCAGAATTCTAGAGAATGCATGTCCATATTTTGAAGACTCTCCCATTTCTGTAGCTGACAGAGGAACATGAAACTGAGACTGGGATGAAATCCAAAGAGGCTAGGAAGTACATCTTTAGCAGTCTGGATGACATAGCACATGTGAGTACAGAACTTTGAACAATGTGACACATTTAAGCAAAGTACAAAATTGCATTCAAGTAAATGATGATTCTTAAACGATCATATGACACAGTAGTGTGACCAGTGAACACCAGTGGATTTTAATAGAGTAGCTAAAGATGTTGATTTCGTTCTGCCTCCTCAGGTGAATCTGGTGCTGAACATGGAGGGCAGTGACTCGTTGGCGGAGAAGGCCGACCGGAGGGAGTTTGTGGGCCTGCTGAAGACCATGTTGCTAATTGATGCTGAGAAGAGGATTTCTCCCTCCGATGCCCTCAACCATCCCTTTGTCACCATGCAGCACCTCCTCGACTTCCCCCACAACAATCAGTAAGTCTAACCTATGGCTAAACAACAAACCAACAAAAGCTCTTCCATGCACTACAAAGAAATGGTGAGCTACAAACTATGATTACAGATGGACACAGATCAGAAGTAGGAAGTAGGCCATAATGTTCCATCCCTCTGCTTGAGTCTTCATCTCCTCCCTTTCGTCTCTTTAGTGTTCAATCATGTTTCCACATCATGGACGCCTGTCAATCACGGCCCAACGCGTACGACACACTCAACCGCAACAAAGCCCCGTTCCCCAGACCCTCAACCAAATCCGCTGGACTGCCAATGGCCTTCAGTAAGATGGGATCGGTTCACTCTCAGGTAATCTATTAAGCACAATCACAAGAAGCCAGATATATATTGTCTGAATTAATGAACACTGGAAATCTGATGTTACATTTATGGCTGGGGTACATAGACTTCTTATTGGACCAATGTTTCCACCTACAGGAATATTAAGGCTATTGCATAATATTTACTTAGATTTGAAAGGCACTGCTACCTCTCATTTCAGTCTCTGAAGTAAGTGATGAAAAACAATGGCAACGCTAGCTATTCTCATGTTATTTGAAAGGCCTAAACTCACCTATAAAATGTTTCAGCTGTCTTGATATCCTGGCAAGAAACCATATTGATATAGCAATGCGCCAAGAAACACACCTGCTCCAAAAGGACACACATAGAATAGAGAACTATTTCTACAAACTGGCTGCTTTTTCATCAGCCCCAAACAAAACTAAAGGTGTAATCATAATGATACATTAGAAACGCAATTACCATATTGAGTAATGGCGACGACCAAGAAGGCAGAATCACTTACCTTAAATGTATCCATAATGGAAAGAAAAATGGCCTGTATTCATGTGTATACTCCAAATTCATATATTTTTTTATTTTACCTTTATTTAACTAGGCAAGTCAGTTAAGAACAAATTCTTATTTACAATGACGGCCTACACCGGCCAAACCTGGACGACGCTGGGCCAATTGTGCGCCGCCCTATGGGACTCCCAATCCCGGCCGGTTGTGATACAGCCTGGAATCGAACCAGGGGGTCTGTAGTGACGCCTCAAGCACTGAGATGCAGTGCCTTAGACCACTGCGCCACTCGGTCTATAGTGACGCCTCAAGCACTGAGATGCAGTGTTTAGACCGCTGCACGACTCGGTCTATAGTGACGCCTCAAGCACTGAGATGCAGTGTTTAGACCACTGCGCCACTCGGGAGCCCATGATCCTATGTTTTTTGATTCTCTGAACAGCATATTGTTAGAATGAACTGAATTCCATCTGGTTATTGGGAAAGACATGAATGCCATTTTGGACATGCGGGACAAATCTAATAAGACCAACTACAATCCACACGCAACCAAGGCTCTCCAGCATATACTCTGTGATTACAACCTCGTTGATGCCTCGCGAGCACATAATCCCAAAGCAAAAGAGTACACTTTCTACTCAAACAGGCATAAATCATTCTCACTAATCGATTTCATACTATTATCTACACCTCTATTTTCTTTAATCAAGAACATTTAAATTCGACATATGAGTCTAACCACCAAACTTACTACTGCCAACTTAAAATGTCAGAATCTCCTAAAAGAGGCACAAAAATTCAGTCGATGACCCCCGGATTCTGTGGGATGCCACCAAAGGTTTTATTAAAAATAATTCAACTGCATTTGCATCTGGGTTGAATAAATCACGATTTAGAGAAGATATCAGAATTGGAAATGTGTTAGAGCGCTCTCAACAAACACTCTTTCAGACCAGGTAGCTATTACCCTTTCCAAAGTCAAAACATAGCTTAATTTATTGATAAGATAGAGAGCAGATTTTGCCATCCATCGAGTAAAACTCAACCATTACTTCCATGGTAATCGTCCCAGTCGTTTACTGGCAGTAATGATCAATTGACTGATATAGCAACTATTGAATCTGAAACGGGAATTACTATCAGAACCCAAATTAATCAAAGATTCTCCTGCTTCTATAAAGAACTGTACACCGTTCACAATGGTTATTTTGGGAGAGATGCGAACACAGCAATTTCGATTTTATTCAAACATTTTAAGGATGCCACCCAGTGTTCTCATTATCGCCCCGTCTTTGATAAAAGCAGATATTAAACTCTGTTCCAAAATGTTGTAGTCTCGAGACTTACCCAAATTGATCCACATGGAACAAAGCAGATTTGTTAAAGCCTTTATGCTCTGATAACCTCTGTGGAATATTACAGATCTTAGATGCTTCATGAGAAACAACAGCTCCTTGGGCTGTATTATCTCTCCATGCAGGAAAAGGCAAGAATGGTCATATCTCTGGTCTGTCTTGGAACATATGGGAATTGGCTCCAATTTCATGAATATGATCAAAATACGATATGCCAATTCCTCAGCTGTAGTTATAACAGGCAATATCTGCTCTGCTCTGTTCAGAATCACTAGAAGCAGCAGACAAGGCAATCCAATTTTGCCTCTGCTATTCTCTGGCCCAGGCAATTTGTCAATCGAAGGAAATAATACAAATTTCTCTCAAATCTACTGATCACTTCATCTCATTATACTGGCTCACGACTCCAATGGAGGACTCCATCTCTACTTATGGAATCCCAATCGTTTCCCATTTTAAATATTTGGATGTAAATATATTTCCGTCTTTAGATAAAACCATTGGCAGAAACTTTAACACAATGCTCAAATCAACAAATCTAACATATGGAATTGTTTTTACATGGTCATCCCAAGGTTCATTTAGCTATTTGATTTTGAGTTTTTGGACCCCTTTAGGTATTAAAAAAATATTTAATGGAACATTGACTTTGGCCGTACTGCTATTAGCCCATAGAAACGCATTGAATAACATGGAAAAACAGATGGTGAAAAAATTCACCAAAAGGAAGTTTGTTTTGAAGTGTCTGTCCTATATCTGAGAGCTATAAGAAAGATCAGGAAATTATAGATTTTTTTTGGACACATTTAACCCCTATTCTTTTAGCCACTAAACTACTTCCATATACACTGAGCATACACAACATTAGGAACACCTTCCTAATATTGAGTTGCACCCACCCCCTTTTGCCCTCAGAACAGCCTCAATTTGTTGGGGCATGCTCTATAAGGTGTTGAAAGCGTTCCACAGGGATGCTGGCCCATGTTGACTCCAATGCTTCCTGCAGTTGTGTCAAGTTGGCTGGATGTCCTTTGGGTGGTGGACCATTGATACACACAGGAAACTGTTGAACGTGAAAAACCCAGTCACGTTGCAGTTCTTGACACAAACTGGTGCGCCTGGCACCTACTACAATACCCGTTCAAAGGCACTTAATTTTGTTGTCTTACTCATTCACCCTCTGCATGGCACACATACACAATCCATGTCTCAATTGGGAATCGGTTGGGGTTATCTTTGTATGCATTTATTTGATTGTTTTTGTACCTGTATCCCCCCTCTGAAAAAGAAAAATGACAAAACTTAATAAAAAGTTGGTCAAAAATGTTTTATCATAATGAAAAAAACCTCTCCCACCTCAATGCAGGCTTTGACACAATCCGCTCCCTCTGTGATGCATCCTGGGATGCTGCAGACAGGAAACAGTCAGTTTGGGTGTAATGACTCCTTTCAGCCAGCCCTCATCCTCTGCCCCCCAGCCATGCAAGGTAAAGAGCTTTTCAAATTAGCACATAGTCAAGTCATTTCATGAAAGATACAAAGTCAATGTTTGTACCATGTCTTGTGCTGCTACCATATGTTGTGATGCTGCCATGTTGTGTTGCTACCATGTTGTTTTCATGTTGGGTTGCTACCTTGCTGTGTTTTCATGTGTTGATGCCATGCTATGTTGTCTTAGGACTCTCTTTATGTTGTGTTGTCTCTCTTGTTGTGATGTGTGTATATATACTACCGTTCAAAAGTTTGGGGTCACTTAGAAAGAAAGAAAAGCATTATTTTTTGTCCATTAAAATAACATCCAATTGATCAGAAATATAGTGTAGACATTGTTAATGTTGTAAATGGCTATTGTAGCTGGAAACGGCTGATTTTTAATGGAATATCTACATAGGTGTACAGAGGCCCATTATCAGCAACCATCAGTCCTGTGTTCCAATGGCACGTTGTGTTCGCTAATCCAAGTTGATAATCTTAAAAGGCTAATTGATCATTAGAAAGCCCTTTTGCAATTATGTTAGCACAGCTGAAAACTGTTGTGCTGATTAAAGAAGCAATAAAACTGGCCTTCTTGAGACTAGTTGAGTATCTGGAGCATCACCAATTGTGGGTTCGATTACAGGCTCAAACTGGCCAGAAACAAATAACTTTCTTCTGAAACTCGTCAGTCTATTCTTGTTCTGAGAAATGAAGGCTATTCCATGCGGCAGCTTCATTAAATAGTACCCGCAAAACACCAGTCTCAACGTCAACAGTGAAGAGGCGACTCCAGGATGCTGACCTTCTAGGCAGAGTTGCAAAGAAAAAGCCGTATCTCAGACTGCCCATCTTAATATTTTCTTTTTATTGGACAGTCTGAGATGTGGCTTTTTCTTTCCAACTCTGCCTAGAAGATCAGCATCCCGGAGTCACCTCTTCACTGTTGACGTTGAGACTGGTGTTTTGCGGGTACGGTTTAATAATGCTGCCAGTTGAGGACCTGTGAGTCGTCTGTTTCTCAAACTAGACACTAATGTATTTGTCCTCTTGCTCAGTTGTGCACCGGGGCCTCCCACTCCTCTTTCTATTCTGGTTAGAGCTAGTTTGCGTTGTTCTGTGAAGGGAGTAGTACACAGCGTTGTACGAGATCATCAGTTTCTTGGCAATTTCTCGCATGGAATAGCCTTCATTTCTCAGAACAAGAATAAACTGACGAGTTTCAGAAGAAAGTTATTTGTTTCTGGCAATTTTGAGCCTGTAATTGAACCCACAATTGATGATTCTCCAGATACTCAACTAGTCTCAAGAAGGCAAGTTTTATTGCTTCTTTAATCAGCACCTCAGTTTTCAGCTGTGCTAACATAATTGCAAAAGGTCTTTCTAATGATCAATTAGCCTTTTAAAATAATCAACTTGGATTAGCAAACACATCGTGCCATTGGAACACAGGACTGATGGTTGCTGATAATGGGCCTCTGTACGCCAATGTAGATATTCCATAAAAAATCAGCCGTTTCCAGCTACAATAGCCATTTACAACATTAACAATGTCTATACTGTATTTCTGATCAATTTGATGTTATTTTAATGGACAAAAAAAGTGCTTTTCTTTCGAAAACAAGGACATTTCTAAGTGACCCCAAACTTTTGAATGGTAGTGTATACATGTATATTACTATTAATTATTATTTTTATTTTTTTATCCCCCGTCCCCGCAGGAGGCCTTTTGGTAGGCCGTCATTGTAAATAAGAATTTGTTCTTGCTCAAATCTTATGCTAGTATGCTTATGTTTTGAAGGTAACCCAAACCAGCCAGGATATACAGTTAGGATGGAGAACACGATACCGATGGTGACCCAAGCCCCTCCCATACAGCCTTTGCAGATGCGACCTGGAGTCATAGCACAGGTGAGACACTGGCTCACATTAGTGACACTTATATACAATACAGGAGTCAGATGCTAGTCTCCCCACTGGTCAGAGGTAGTAGAATTCAAGTTAGGCAATTTCAGGGGTTTGGTGTTTCCCTCACCTAGTCTTAAAGGTTTATGGTGCACTAATGATTCCTGTCTTTGTCCTTTGCAGGAACCGTGGTCAAGTAGAGGCCAGCAGATCCTGGTACAAGCCTGGCAGCAAGTGGCTCCCCCTCCCACCACTATGGCTTCTGATACTGTGGGTGGCCCACAGAGGCTCAGTGACTGGGGGTGAGTTAGTTCACCAGAGGAGTTACCTTTTTAAGACGTACTTCACTTGCCCCTTTCTTCACATTGTGGAGATAAACTTATATCATGTTGTTTTGCCTTTTTAAAGGAAAGTTAGGCAACACAGCAACCATTACAGCAACATGATGCAGCCTCTTCTAACCAACCAAATGACCATGCCCGGTCCACAACCAATCAACATTGGCATTGCACACGTGGTGTGGCCACAGCCGCACGCCAACAATAGGAACCGGCCCAGTCAGAACCGGTGAGATGCCCTCTGTCAGCCCAACGCTTCTCCTCCACACTCCAGTCACATACAGGGTCTATGGCAAATCAATGCTGTTGTTGAATTTACCCAAATTCATTGTGCCTGGTTTGATAAATGATAGATTTTACTCAAATCAAAATCTAATCAGTTTATTTGTCACCTGGAAGTTAAAGGTGCACAATGCAGAAAGCGCTCTGTCAGTTCCTGGTTACAAAAATGTGAATAGTTCGCCTAATTTCAGATTGTGACAAAATAAGCAAGTATAGTGTAGAGAATCATTGTGCCATCTAAACCGCTGTTAAATATATAACCAAAAATATTGTATTTTCAGCTGTTTTGAAGCTGGTGTACAAAACCGAAAGTAAAAGACTCAAAAACAAAACTTAACGGGAAGCATAGAAATAGCGCACATGGAACAGATCTACCGCTTCTTAGACTTGCTTTCAATGAGAATGACGGAGCTATAGCTTACATTTCTATGTGAATTTGGTCGGGTTGCCCAAAAAGTTACATATTGCAGCTTCAAAGGGATAATACTTTGGGATTTTGGCAACGAGACCCTTTATCTACAGTAAGGGAAAAAAGTATTTGATCCCCTGCTGATTTTGTACGTTTGCCCACTGACAAAGAAATGATCAGTCTATAATGTTAATGGTAGGTTTATTTGAACAGTGAGAGACAGAATAACAACAACAAAATCCAGAAAAACGCATGTCAAAAATGTTATAAATTGATTTGCATTTTAATGAGAGAAATAAGTATTTGACCCCCTCTCAATCAGAAAGATTTCTGGCTCCCAGGTGTCTTTTATACAGGTAACGAGCTGAGATTAGGAGCACACTCTTAAAGGGAGTGCTCCTAATCTCAGTTTGTTACCTGTATAAAAGACACCTGTCCACAGAAGCAATCAATCAATCAGATTCCAAACTCTCCACCATGGCCAAGACCGAAGAGCTCTCCAAGGATGTCAGGGACAAGATTGTAGACCTACACAAGGCTGGAATGGGCTACAAGACCATCGCCAAGCAGCTTGGTGAGAAGGTGACAACAGTTGGTGCGATTATTCGCAAACGGAAGAAACACAAAATAACTGTCAATCTCCCTCGGCCTGGGGCTCCATGCAAGATCTCACCTCGTGGAGTTGCAATGATCATGAGAACAGTGAGGAATCAGCCCAGAACTACACAGGAGGATATTGTCAATGATGTCAAGGCAGCTGGGACCATAGTCACCAAGAAAACAATTGTTAACACACTACGCCGTGAAGGACTGAAATCCTGCAGCGCCCGCAAGGTCCCCCTGCTCAAGAAAGCACATATACAGGGCCGTCTGAAGTTTGCCAATGAACATCTGAATGATTCAGAGGAGAACTGGGTGAAAGTGTTGTGGTCAGATGAGACCAAAATCGAGCTCTTTGGCATCAACTCAACTCGCCGTGTTTGGAGGAGGAGGAATGCTGCCTATGACCCCAAGAACACCATCCCCACCGTCAAACATGGAGGTGGAAACATTATGCTTTGGAGGTGTTTTTCTGCTAAGGGGACAGGACAACTTCACCGCATCAAAGGGACGATGGACAGGGCCATGTACCGTCAAATCTTGGGTGAGAACCTCCTTCCCTCAGCCAGGGCATTGAAAATGGGTCGTGGATGGGTATTCCAGCATGACAATGACCCAAAACACACGGCCAAGGCAACAAAGGAGTGGCTCAAGAAGAGGCACATTAAGGTCCTGGAGTGGCCTAGTCAGTCTCCAGACCTTAATCCCATAGAAAATCTGTGGAGGGAGCTGAAGGTTCGAGTTGCCAAACGTCAGCCTCGAAACCTTAATGACTTGGAGAAGATCTGCAAAGAGGAGTGGAACAAAATCCCTCTTGAGATGTGTGTAAACCTGGTGGCCAACTACAAGAAATGTCTGACCTCTGGTTGTCAACAAGGGTTTTGCCACCAAGTACTAAGTCATGTTTTGCAGTGGGGTCAAATACTTATTTCCCTCATTAACATGCAAATCAATTGATAACATTTTTGACATGTGTTTTTCTGGATTTTGTTGTTGTTATTCTGTCTCTCACTGTTCAAATAAACCTACCATTAAAATGTATAAACTGATCATGTCTTTGTCAGTGGGCAAACGTACAAAAACAGCAGGGGATCAAATACTTTTTTCCCTCACTGTACATCCCCAGAGTCAGATGAACTTGTGGATACCATTTTTATGTCTGTGTCCAGTATGAAGGAAGTTGGAGGTAGTTGCTAACTAGGGTTAGCGTAATGAGTAAGTCTATGGGTATCTGCTAACGCTAGTTAGCAAGTTCCTTCAAACCACACGCAGAGACATAAAAACGATATCCACGAGTTCATTTGACTCTGGGGAAGAAGATAAAGGGCCTCATTGCCAAAATCCTTAAGTATCCCTTTAAGTGAATGTTCTACCAAATCACAGATCATGTTCTTACATAAACAACAGTGTTAAAATGTACTGACTAACAACTTCACTACTTTTACTCTAATTCGTATTAGGAGCATGTACTACTCCCAAAACAACGGGAACGTCCAAATCTCAATGTGCCGCTCTCCAAAGATGGCCGACCGTGTTAGTCACACAGGAGGAGGAGATGGTTCCCGTGGGGAGAGGCCCATGGTGGAGGTTGAGGTTGAGCAGGAAAGAAGACATGAGGAGGAGGTGAGCTGCTGTAAGCCAGTGGAGGAGGAGAGGATAGACATGTCCCACCAGCAGCGAGAGTCTGTGGTTATCCACGACCTGCCCAGCCCCACCCTCAGCGTCATCAGCATCAGCAGTGACACGGACGGGGAGGAGGGTTCCTCCTGCAGGTTCAAAGGCAGCCCTGACTGCGAGGCGTGTAAGAGCTCTCTGAATATGGAGAGGGTGTGTTCCCTCAGCAGCCCAGACAGCACTCTGAGCACCAGCTCCTCTGCCTCGGTGCAGTCCAGCCCATCCCCCTGCAAGAGGCCCAACAGGTACTGCCAAACTGCACCTTTAAACGTTAACAATTTTTTAAAACTTGCCTGAGTGGCCACAGTCTTGATCATCAGTAGCAAACATGGACATTTAGTTCTGTTATTGATTGCTTTTGTCTGTTTTCAGCATGTCTGAGGATGATGGTCATGAGAGCGGCTGCGAGACGGTGGACTGTTCCCCTGCCTCGGACTCCAGCCGGAGCCACAGCCCCTACCTGGGGAGCCGCTACCTAGGCAACCACAGCCATCAATCCCTGAGCATGAGGACGAATGGCATGGCCCCCCAGAAGGAGCCAAGCAATCCCCCTGTGAGAACCATGGTGGTGCCACCTATGAGGGTGGTGTGGAACAACAACAACATGGACCTGCACACAGACAGAACGGGTCCGTTTCTAATCACAGCATTACACGTCAAAATTGTTTCAATATTAACAGTATGAATAGGCCTATACATAGTAATCTTTTGTTTCAGTTTTGTGTGACACGCAGGCCTGGTTGGAAGTGGTCTCTGTAGGAAAGAGGGTGCTTTGTGAGCCTGTTGATGTCTGAATGATGTGTGACAGTCTATGAGGAAATTAGGGAGAGTCTGTCACCTGTGCTGATGTCTGCCTTGCAGGTCACATGGGCGTGACAGGCGACTACCGCTCCGTAGTTGGTCAGAGAGGCTATCACAGGTGAACATGGCTAACTTGCACTGCTGATAGCCAGTTGCTGCTGAGTGAACACTTCTGGTTTGATCTGCTGCTGTTCCTCCTTTTCCCCAAATCTCATGGATATCTAGT